>NC_068369.1:56364893-56542393 GCF_020536995.1 Dreissena polymorpha
CATCGACTGCAGAGTTCAAACAAGCCAAGAGCTAAGAAACAAAAACTTGCTGACTTGGCTTGAATATACTCTGCAGTCTGCATCATAGAGTTATCCAATTAATTTATTAATGGGATAAAAATTCTTCAGAATCTGTTTTGTCTTATTTGTTTTATGACAGAATGCTTCTAATGAATGGTGGTTATGTTATAATGCCACTGTACATAATTGGATTAATATATTATCTGCTCTACATAATTAAGTACTTACAACCGGTAATAGTAATTTACCTTGAATCAGTAAGCACTAAATAAAAAAAGTTAGTTTTGTGGATCTTTATTTCTTTTATTACAGTTGACATGGATGTTCCTGTACAGAATCAACAGAAGGGGCAGTTTGAAAGGGGATATGGTACTGTGTGCCATAGTGAGAACAACTCCACACTGTTTATTGTATTTGCTGGTAAAACAAGGAAAACAGTAGATTGTTTACTTGACCAACAACTTATTACTAAAAGAACGAAATATGTTTGTGAAAATCGTGTCAAAAAGGTAGAAGGCTCGTTAAAAGTAACGGAAAAAGTGAGTATACATTAGATATAGAACAGTCATAAGTATATTTATGACATAAAATGTTACTGAAATGCAAGATCATATACAGTCAGATATAACAAATCTATACAAGGACAATAAAACGTGTAGTTTGGCAAACCTCATTTCCTATGATGCGTAAGCGTGGATTGGGGACAGACCTAAGTGCCTTGTAGGTCTGCTAAGAAAACTTTGCGGACTTGACTCATCTACAGCTTCATTTGTTGAAAACTTGCATCTTGCAATAATTGTAGAAATTATTTATGGTTGTAGGAACAAACATTTAGTTCTTTTACTCACATTTCAAGATAACTTGCTTGTGTATTTTTTTTCAAGAAACAATCAATTGGTTGGATATAATTCAAAACTTTGTCCTGCTGGTAGTGAATCATAAATCACTAGATGGATGACAAAACAGGTGGAAAATCCCGTGAGTTTTCCAAATGGTCTTGTTCGGTCGGTTATTGACACTGAACAGGTTATTGGTAAGACATACCGTATAAGGTTTGAAAACAAAAATCCATCAAGTTTCGTCAATGGTCACCTATATATTATTATAGATGAACAAAATTTATTACAAACAGAAGAACGGTTTGCTCCAAATAACTGGCTTTTTTTCTAAGCCAACAGATGTCCAAACTGAGGCATTTATGGCAATGAACTATGGCAAATTTAATGACATATTTAGAGAATCCAGGAATACATTGATTAATGCTCAACTCAGGTCGATGATTGAAGAACAAAATAAAGATCTTGTCAACTCTTTTCTTTGCAAAAGTAATAAATGCAATAGTAAACAAGAGATGTGTTTGTCAGAAACTCAATGTCCCCTAGTGCTCCGCTTTGAATTATTTGTTTTGACCTTGAAGGATGACCTTGACCTTTAACGTCTCAAAATGCGTAGCTCCATGAAATACACGTGTATGCAAAATATCAAGTTGCTATCATCATTATTGTAAAAGGTATAACCAAGGTTAAAGTTTTGGGACACACACACACTAACACACACACACAAACACATACAATGACAGACAGGCCGCAAAAAGATACGCCCGATCATTCGATTCGGTGGCATACAAAGTTTGTATTGAATGTGGCAGTGGAAATGAAAAGAAAAGTCTGAAATGCACAAATTGTGGATGTCTTTTGACTTCAGAATCATTGGACTTCTCACTGTTTAAACAAAATGGTTATTCATATAGATAATTCAATAATGTTGAAGTCACCTCAAATTCCTATCGTGAAAAAACAGGAGAACATGACCTGCTTAATGCTTCAAGTTTTCAGAACATATCTGAAATTCTGTATAACTTGGCAGAAAGAGCTGGAATGTTCAAAGAAAAGGATCAACAAAAATGTCTATTCCTAGAATGTGATAGGGGTATATACTCTATTGTAGAAAAACTGATGTTTAATGTGTTTGTTTGTTCCATACGCAATGAGTCAGTTTATGGAGATAACTCATTTCAGGAGAACAAATGTAGCATACTACATGATGTTGTTCTTGTGCATGACGTTGGATGGGTACTACCTATGCCTGATCTTCTTCACCTTGAAATGAATGCATGCAAAGCATTCTTCCAATTGAATATGGATGTATTCATAAGTGAAGTTTGCTTCAACTTGTCTTTAAAACTCCTAAAGGATTGGATTGTGCTAAAAACGATGCAGATCACCATAAAACATTAAGAATTATGTAAATTCTTTATATTGCATTAGTTGATGAGCTGTTAGTGCCCTTTGTACACTTCTGTACAGCTGAAGGGATAAACCCAACATTAGAACAATATTGAGTATGAAGTAAGGATGGAAAAAATCCAAACTACTTGTATTGCCAACACATGGCATTAATATTTCTGCATGGCATCATGGTGTTCAGAATGGGTTGTAGGCGTGGGAATCCTTCGCAAATTCTTGCAGGTCGTGAAAAAATGTCGTTTTTATTTTACTGCAGAAATCACCATCGTTACCAAAGAATAATTGCTATGGATTCACATAACGAAACAATGATGCCAACAGGACTTAAGATTTAAGACTTATTGATGAATTTACTTACGTTATCTAGAACAAAAAATATTGGACACTACCAAGGTGGTGATGCATGTTTAGAAGAGATCAACACGGAAACCAAATCGTGGATATCGCCGGTTGGTGTTTCAACTGAAAACGATTTGTTCAAAGCATTAAGAAATCTAGATTATTTAAGTTAAATGAAGCAAAACCTGCTAAGTTCTGATTCAGGATTGGCGCCTGAGAAAATAAAAGAAAGTTTTGAAATTAGTACTGACCTGCAGGAAGTTGTTCCTGTTAGAGCTTTATTTAGAAAATATTTCATCAAACCAATGGAAGATATTCCACATTCCAATTTAAAAGGGGAAAAAACCGTCTGTCCATCTTGCCAACATTACAACTGAATCACAGGTTTAAGGAGGCAGTACTATTCTAGTTTCTTATCTGTGGGTCAGACAAAACTTCCGTTTATTTGTGTAACAGAAGGTGAATCTGTGAATTCAGAAATGGTTGAAAACCTTAGCAAAACTAAAATAAAAAAAAAAGAATATGTGTTACTGAACCAACTTCTTAACAAAGAAAGGCGTCTATTAATAGAAGTGTTTTTAAAAACTGTAAAGGCCAAAAACAAACTTGACTACACAGCATTTTATTACACTTTAGCTAATGAGTATGAATAGATTTTATGTTATAATTTGTTGTTATTGTAGAAAAAAGGCAACAATAAGTATGAGATCAAGTTGTTTATATGAATATAAGCTACTAGTAAAACAAACATAGCTATAATAGTGACTTTGTAAAACTGATAACAATGGTAATTCATTCATATAGATATAAATGGGTATAAGTTATACAATAAATATTTAACTTTATAACTTCTTATAACATATAATAATATAACCAATCATTAAATCACTGGAAAATAATTCATTAAACAATTCATTACTTTTATTTAGTGTGGACATTATGAAACTCGTTAAATTAAACAAAATATTTTAACACAATCTGATTGTCATATATAGCATAATAGTTGAAATATTAGAAGTTAAAAACTAAAAAGCAGTAACAGTAAAATGTTAACATTAATAATTTAAATTAAGGATTTGGAGGCGGATTTAGGGGATGCTATTTCTAGAGGCAAGCTTTACGTTTGCACATACAGCATGTACCCAGAAATCGCACCCTTCCTCCTCACAACCCAACCGCTCAGCTTGGAGCCAATGCTTTTTTGAACATTTGTCTTTATTTGAGTTAAAGGTAATGCTGTACACTGGGTACTTACAAACAGTTCTCTTCGTGAAGGAAATTTCTCTTTCCTTCTTTCCCGGCATGTTGATAATTTGTTTAGCCAATTGTAAAGGCATCTTTTTCGGTGGGGCTTGAGTGGCTGTTGTTCTGGTCACAGATGCCTCCATAGGCTGGCCAGCTGTAGCCCAACGTGGCGAACTTTAGTAGCAGGAAAGCTGGCGCTTATCTGCCGCCCACTCTCAATTGTGATCACATACTTAATATGTGCCACGCACATTGTGTTAAGTAACTGCGCCTGGTAAATATATATAAATAAAACAATATGTGACCAATTTATTGAGTATTGTATATACATGTATAACCTGATCTTCATTGTTTAGACAAGCCAAATCGTATAGTATGTCTTCAATGTAATTGTAGTGAGACATGCTGATTTAATGCTGCTTGTATTAGACAAATTTGAACTGTAATTTGGTTCTTGTACCATTCAACATTATAATGCATATTGTGTTTATAATGGGGTTTTCCATTGAAAAAAAGATCTTATAAGTAATTTCCAAAAAATGTTTGTGTAGCTGAATCTTTTCATGCCTGAGTGACCAGGGATTGAAACTAACTTCTTACTATTGGTTGCCCACACGGGACACCATCTTTAGTATTTTGATTGCCCATATAAAGAATAACAAGCCCAGAAATATGTAAATGTGTATATTATACATTCTTTTAATAAAATAATAGATAATTAAATAAAATTGCTGACATTACACATGTTCAATGCATGATATATTTTTACGAGCCTGAATTGAATCATTTCCTATTCCTAAATAATGAATGTTATTTAACTAGTATTGATCCATGGTGGTAAATTGTTATTCAATTATTATTGCACTGAATTGTTTTAAGCTTTAAAAATACCAAGTTGCCCGGCCGGACTACCAACTTTTGAAATTGAGTTGCCCAGGCCAAAATATACTTGCCCCGGGCTCACGGGAAACCATTAATTTCCATCCCTGGTGACAGTATTTCATTTTGTAAATATGTCAAGGTATACAAGCTGTATATGTGAAAATCACAATTGATAACAAATTGTAGTGAGAGTTGTTTTCTTTGTGTTAACTTAAAATGTTTTCATTCAAAAGTTACTGATTTCTGAAAAGTCTTTAGTCTTTTTGAAAAAGACTTTTGTCAGGCACGTTTGTCTGTGACCATCTGAGATAGGCCCAACATGGGGTGTGCTTTACGGCTAAAACATATAATATAGTGCATAGTCTATAATAGTGTACAAGTATACATTTAAAAACAACAATATGCATATGAACATGATTTTAATGCTCCCCCAAAATTTATTTTGGGGGGAGCATATAGTCGCCGCTTCGTCTGTCGGTGTGTGCGTCTGTCTGTCCGTCCGTGCACAATTTTTGTCCGGGCTATTTCTCAGCAACTAATGACCGGAATTCAATGAAACTTTATGGGAAGCTTCACTACCAAGAGGAAATGTGCATATTATCAGCGGGTTCTGGTCTGAAGATTTTTCACAGAGTTATGGCCCTTTGAAATTTTCTATAAAAAACATAGTGTCCCCCCAACTACTGTGCCCTCAAGACGTTTCCTTTTATCTGAATATCTAGTGCAATATTGTGACCAAAAAAAACTTCGGGGAGCATCACCCGTCTCCGACGGTTTCTTGTTAAATAATATCATAAAAAAATAAATTTTATAATAATCCTACATTTTCCAATTATTAACAACATGGTTTAAATGGTTGAATGTGTAGTCATTGACATTATTTGTTAAAGCTTATATGTTTGTTGTATTCATTTACAAATGATGTCAGCCGGAAGGTATAGTGCTAGGCACTTTACCCCGAGATCCTGGGTTCAATTCTTGGTTGTAACACTCATCTCTTATAATCAATATATGTCAGAAAAAGTATCAATATGTTAAACTTGCGATTGAAATCAAACACACGTGTACACAAATATCTCACGATCAAATGCAAATCATTTTTTCGCGGAAAATCGTGACGTCATGAAAATGACGAATTACCGATGACGTCGTAGTTATTTGTGCTAGTTTCCTCATATCGTGATTCAAGTAGTTGTTATTTTGACGATTTAAAGACCAATATAATAAGTTTGTATTGAAAAGGAACACAGTTGTTTTTATTTAATTATTTTACCACTCGCAACAAATCTTTATTTAAATTAAATAGTCGGTTGGTCTTTGGTAATCTTATATCCTCGATTACCGGGAATTCGCAACCTTGGCATTTAATGTCAATATTTTAATCGTTACATTCAATTAACAGTTATAACGAACATTAACATTTAAAAATAAATACACCCCTCGCTGTTCAAATATAAAGTCAACACTCTGTTTTTAAAAGTCTTTGTTTAAACTTTGTTTACATCAGTGTAAAGCGTCAGCCATTGTTTTGCTACCCTCGATTCGCGGGTATGACGTCATACAGCAATTCCTAGAAAGGCAAGTGAGTGTTAGCGTCTGCATGCAGAGAAACATCGGGGTAATCTCTGCCGTTTGACGAAGATCCAATTCTACCTTTATAATACTTGGCGGTTGGGTTCACAAGTGATGCCTTCATGTTGTCATCCACGTTAAACACTAAATGTGGTTTGTCAAGAATTTTGTGCTTTTTAGGCATGACTCAATATTACCGAAATACTCCAGCTAGCATGATTCAATATTACCGAAATACTTCATAGCTACAGGGTACAGCCTATTTTGTCATTAAAGCTCGGGCCATCTCTAAAGACCTGTGATTGATTGTCTTAATTTCAGGCCATCTGCTTCTTAGACCCTCTAACCAATGGAAGGACAATTCCTGATTTGGGGTTTTCTTTCCAATGCTAAAAGCATACTCGGTCGCTACATCAATACATTCCTGACATGTATACCAATGTTTGGTCATGGTTTGAAAATGTTTAACCAAGCTGGCTTCTTCCAGTTGTGCGAACATTGGAAACGATCCTATAATCACTGTGTCTGGGTGGATTTTTCCAAGACACTGTCACGTAAAGTATTTTCAGGCACTATGTATAATTTGGAGGCTCTAAGGAAGGACACTTCTGCCGACAAGGCTTATGGGTGGCATCAAAAACAAACAAGACAACAACACATCAGCTTAATTTTCAAGTTCTCAGAAACGCACAATCAAACTTTTTTGGCCACACTCATGATCGGAGAAGCGCAACAGTGCCATATATGAAAGTCGTACTACAACAGCAGACGACAACAAAACAATCATGATATTTGATTTTCACACAAAATATATTAAAATCAATAATCGGATATAATTCGTGTTAATAAAATATGTTATTTAGGCTACTCGATTTTAATTCACACTTGTTTACCTGTTTTTAATGAATTGTTTTTACAAAAATCATCAGGAGTTCCAGTTTAGTAAACATTCATTAATATTTTCCCACGATCGCGCATGCGCAAGAACAAATCTCGCTACGTGACATCAACAGAATCCGCAAATCGAGGGTTGTCGCGAATGAAGGTGAGTCGCAGGGATGGAAACTAACGTTTTACAATTGGTTGCCCACAGGGGCAACCGATGAACGATATTTAGTATTTTAGTTGCCAAGCTTAAGGCTTACGAGCCCAGTGCCAAGTTCATGTAGTGTCATGTGTATCTAAAACTTTCTTTAAACAAAATAATTTATAACTATACAACAGCAATGCTAACATGACACACTTTCTATGTATTATGTCTTAATATGGGTCTGAATTGAATCATTGTCATGGCCTTAATAAACAAATATTACCAAACAAATTATTTGAAAAAACGACAGTGTGTTATTGTTCAGGGGCATATATTGATTTTCATTGTAAGTGTTTAAAACAACTTTTGATGTGCAAACAGGTATCACAAGTACATCAGTGAAAAAATTATGCAAATCGGCCAAGAAATGTTCAAGTAACGCTAATTTGAGCGTACCTTTGTGTGGAATAATTTGGTGACAAATAGAACAAAGGTTTATATAGAAGTAATCAATTGATAATGGCACCAAAATCGACAGAAATCTAAAGAAATTCACAGAAAATAATAAAATATGCCTTGTTTGATAACAGAAACCTACTATAATTATATATCAAAATGTTCGCGAAAGAGTAACGCAACATATCGCGTAAATGGAAAAATCGAAATCAAAATGGCGTCCAACATGGCTGCCAAAATGGCCGCCACAACAACGACCTTAAACACATTATAGTGACAAATATTTCAAATTTATGACAGAAAATGTTACCATTTAAATCAAAATAAATTAAATGAATTATTAATTAATTTTTCGACAGATATAGCTTTAACCTAAAAAATGTTGTTTTTTTTTAATGGCGTTTGCTCACACCATAGGCATGTAATATATCAATTGAAGACAGTTATGTATGCAATTAAAATGTAATCTAGAAAATACAATTACTTCCTTTACAAAGAAACTATCTTATAAATTGATTATTTAAAACTATAAAAAAAATCGCTGAATCAAGACGAGTTCGGCTCGATGAAATTTTATTTGATAACTAATTACACCGATTTTTGTGAGCATTGGACATAATTATAACATGTTATCATAATAAACTGCATACAATTTGTTTACCTAGTGTGTTGCCTTGTTTCTTTAAAATGAAGACCACTTTAAGCACCTATATGCATCACATATGATTCTTGATTCAACATAAAATTAAGCAGACTGCATGCAAATACACAAAATATCAATTTCTAAACTTCATTGACCAAATAATCCTAAGGATAGGAATACATGTTTCGCAATTGCTACAGTGTTTTTTTTTATTTTATTTTTATGTGCATCCTTGCTACTTTAATTGTCATTGTATTTTTTCAATTTTATATAAAAATCTTATGTACAATTATAAATATTTTTTTAATGAATGCTAATTTTTTAATTCATTTTGTTTTCTCTTTTCGTATATAGTTTTTTTTAATTTTCTTTTTTGTATTTATATCATTTTCTATCACGTATTTTTTCATATTTTGTTTCTTTAATGAATGCTTTTTCTGTCTTTTCTTTTGCATTTTTTTCTCTTTTTTCTCCTTTTCTTTTCTACATTGTTTTCTCATAATCAACAATATTCATATCTTAATTACACACTAATTCTTCTCCACTAACATATCACCCTTTTTTATATCTCCTAGGAGGGGATAGGAATTCCGATCTTCCTCCTAAAACTCTTTATACACAACTTTATACTCCGTCTTTAATTTATTTTGATGTTCACGTTCAGTGAATACAACTTTTTTCCTGAACCAAATTTCTGTATTTTCATTGACACATTTGTGTTGTATAGATTTTCCAACTAAAGTCTCTTGTTCTTCAAGATATAAGTTCAAGTCGTGCTTTTGTTGCTCAACCTTTCTTTTCGCTCTGGCCTTCATTAATTGCTGTGTTATGGATGTTTTTCTTGATTGGATTTCTCGCTTGGACTCATTAATATCTTAATATTGTAACCCAACGGCTTTTTCATTTTCTTTTTCATTCACTCTATTCATTTCTATTATACTTCAACTGTTCTGTTGTATATTTCTTCTTATTGGAAGACTCCTGAAACAGTTGCCCAGAGGCGTATCCAGAAGTTTGTCAGAGGGGGGGCTCAGCTGGGGAGGGGTGTTCCCTCCTGTTGTCGATTTTTTTTTTGAAATGGCACCTTGAAATGATGCAATTTCTTGCTATCTAATGAGCATTTTGAATGATAAAAGTGCATTTAAAACAAACAAGAACTTGAGTTCAGACCTCAAGTGTGACAGACAGACAGACAGACACACAGGGGTAAATCATATGTCTCCTAAACCACTAAAGTGATGGGAAACATAATCTTTATGACCAGAATTTTTTTAACAGTGTTAGATGGGTGGACCTCCTATTTAATTTTGTTGGATATCCTACAAGGTCACCCTGTTGGATGGGTGGATATTTATCAAACTTGGTTGCAATCATATTATGTATACCTTGTAAAGACTTGTGGTTCAAAAACTGTCAAAAAAGGCAAAGTCATTCATAAACCTTTTTACAAATTTTACAAATAACATTTTTAGCAACACTCTTTTTTTCAAGTTCTATCAAATGTTATGTCATTTTGTAACCAAAACAATGCAAACAAATCTATGCACAGGTATGTTCTTACAACTATTCAATTAATGTTATGATATTTGCACTTTCTCAAAAATGATCATTTTGATAATTCATATATCTCTTAACACTATCACTGGTTACAATATACAACTCAGACATGATGTCAGGAAGATCCATCCGCCTAGGATGCTTCCGAGCAAACACACGTACAACATTGCAAATGTTAATGTCCATGTCCCTATGAATAGATAAAGCAATCGAAGATAATTAATGAATTCAAATTTTTCAACAAATTTTATTTTCATAAATTAAAAGTACAATTGAACACATGCTTTTTTTGGAAAGTACTTGATAGCAGCAACAGACTCATTTTCAGTTGGTTTATTAGTTTTTTTGTTTCTTGTTCCAAATGGATTCGAGTGTTGCCTGTAGGCGTTTCATTTTGAAAATGATTAAGTTTCATACTCCGCCTCCGTAGCTCAGTGAATAAGGCGCTTGCGTTGAATACCAATTAAATTCATCAAAGAAGATTACCGAAAAAATAATGATGATTGTCTATTGCATTCGTCTTATCTCTTTAATTGCTACAAATTGAAATATTGATTTTCACAAGTCCCATGCGGCAGCCATTTGTAAACATTTACCTATTGCTAAATGTAACTTGCCTGGATCCTTTTGCTTTTAAAACCTGCTTATGGAACTTAATTTGTGTCACTAGTGCCTCACGAAACTCAACTCCCAGTATCTCATCCTTATCATCTATCTCATCCGCTGTCCAAGGCCCTCCATATTTGGTGATTTCTCTACTGAGTGTAAATCTCACAATGACTTCATTCGCCTATTTTGCCTCCTTTTTTTATTCTCCATTAACTTCTGCTCAATTTGCTTATCTAGCTTTTCCTTTCTTCTCTTGAAATCTTTTTTAACACCTTTGCTCTGTTTTCTGGAACTTTCAAGGATTTCAGCCGTGCTGTCGTCTGACAAGGATTTCAACCAAACAAATGGCTTGTTTTTTAAACGCATGACCAGAAGTTCCAGAGTGAGAGATGAGAGATGAAGCAGGTTTTGTCCTCAGAAGGTTGTCAAGGACGGTCATGTCTCTTTCCGAAGTTGGGTTAGTTTTGTCACATTTTTCGCAGACCGTTTCAACTCTTCAGATGGATTTGCATACTTCCCTTCTGGCAACTGAGTATTGGACTGCCGCTCCAGGAAAACCAACAGCTGCGAGGACAGCAGCTCTAGTACCAAGGCGTCTTCTGTTTTGCTGCCTGATTCACCGAACAGTGACTCGTACAGGTCATCCTTGGTGACTGAAACCTTATCACCAATTATTGGTTCGCCAGAAAAAGGTAAACTGCCATCTTGGGCCCAGCTGGTTAAAGTAAGTTGCATCTGCAACAGGTCTTGATTCAGGTCAAATATGGACCCCTTCTGCTCCAGTATACTCCAGACCAGCTTGTCGAACATCCCCAGGGTTCGACATCCCCCGCTATATATGCTGGTTCCTTGATTTCGAAGGTAAGAGCAGTAACTAGGCCATTCTGGTCAGGTCAATCATTCACGAAGTCTGCAATGTCCTGGCGATGGTTGTACACAGCAGCGCCTTCGTGAAAGACAATATTTATTCTGTGGCCCTGGTATGTGACAAGCTTATTCGCACGTCCTTTGCCTCCCAGGAAGGCATCCCAGTAAGCATGGACTCCCACCTTTGCCAAACCACGCTAAGTCAAGGCCTTCTCTGCCGTTCGTCAAAGCCTAAAGCTGCCACTATCTCCGTCATTCTTGAACGCATATGGGTTCTTTCCTTCTGCAACGCTTTCTTTGTACGCCAGTAACGCCTTATTGGCGTCGATACCAAAGTTGGCCAAAAGATGCAGTCTACGGGCAAACTTTCCCATGACCGACACAGCCTTCTCCTCCTGAATTAATGTTTCAAATTTTGGCATTGTAGAGCAGGCAAGAACTCCTTACGCATCTGTTTGATTGCAGCACTAAATACCCATTTGTAGCACATTGATCATCCATGAAGTTTTTTTTATAGATGTTATGATCTCTGCTGTTTGTTTATCTTTATCACCTGGTGACTGGGCAATGTCAGCTTCAAAATAAGTCATCCTGTCTTCTCCACCTACCTCTGAACACAATTGTCAGGCTCTTGCCATCAACAAGGGTGACCTGTGTACCCTCGAAATGCTGATGGAATTTTGTTGTTGCATCTTGAAGAAGCACATGACCAGCATTTTCATCAAAGTTGGCTTCAAGGTCATTCAACATTTCTGTTGTGACATGCCTTGCCGCAATTACTTTGGCCTCAGCCATCATCCACGACAACAACGTCTTACTTGGTAGTCGCTCCGGAACTTTACCAGTAAATGTGGATAGCACAACCTTGATGATATCTGGGAGTTTAGACAAACTGGCATTGTAATCCGTTTGTATGCTCATGCAGCACTCTCTTACCTCATCGCTATACTTTTTGTCACAAAAAGTACTAACCACATTGCTTCCCATTAGTTCCTTCAGGCCACGAAGACGGCTTATTTCTTTTTCGCTTACATTTATTTTCCTATTCAGTTTAAACAGTTCATCTTTATAATAGATTTTTATATCCTCATTTCTTTCTTTAAGTTATTAACCTGTTGTCTCAGCTTTGACACGTGCTTCTGAATAGTATGTTTTTCGCTTTCAAGATTGTTTATGGGAGTTTTCCTCATTTTTGTCCAATAACTCCTGCCTCAAAGTACATTTTCTTGTTCGGACTCCCTTACGTTTTGTTTCAAATTATCTATTTTGTCATCCTTTCGTTTGATTTTGTATTCACATTTCTTGGAGTATATTCTATAATTTTTGTTGGGGCTCTTTAAAAATTACTGATATTTCTTGAACATGAGCAGATTGCTTTCTAAATTGATCTTTTGTAAGTTCAAATTTCTTCCTTAAGTGATTTTCATCATGTCTTTTTCTACATTTGTTGTAGTGCACACTTATTGCCTGTATAACCTCAACCGAATATCTTAAACTACTCGCAAGAATGTCTTCTTTCCCTTTCAGTCCTTTGTTTTCATCTTTTACTCTTTCAAATTGTCTTTTTAACATCCTATTCTTTTCTTCAACCTTTTTTGTTTTTTCTACTATTTTTTCTGCTAATATTTTTTGCTTTTATCATTTATTTGTGAAAGTATTTTCTCTGATTTTTCAGTGGGTTGTTCAAAATTCGAGTCCTAGTATTCATCAACATTTTTATGATTACTTGTTAAATTGTTTTACCTTATCATACACAAATT
This sequence comes from Dreissena polymorpha, assembly GCF_020536995.1. Classification (NCBI taxonomy): domain Eukaryota; kingdom Metazoa; phylum Mollusca; class Bivalvia; order Myida; family Dreissenidae; genus Dreissena; species Dreissena polymorpha. The sequence goes on from NC_068369.1 coordinate 56,378,121, forward strand.
GCGCATTTCTACGTAAACTATTTAAGTTACAGTCACGATTCGCGGCATTTTCACTCATAAGTTTTGAGGTAGTCTCATTGTTACTAGACAATTTTGTTCATAAGTCAAGTAAACACCTTTTTGCAATCAGTTCACATTCCGTCGAGGTCTTGTTGGGTAATTGAGGATCAACTGTTTGTTGCCAAGCTGCATTTGACGCCATGTCTAAATTCTGAAAAAAATGTACATTTCCACACCATGAGGAAATGATCAACACAAATATGTAACTTTTTATGTGAAAATTTACTTCTAACAAATACTGCTCAGTTTTTGTAGTATTGTATTACAGCAGTAAAAATATCATGTGAAAAGTTAAATTAAGCTAAGGATTAAATTAATCAATAACAGTAATTACATTTAGAGTACATTGAAATATAATTTAAAGCCAGAAAATCACTCGGGAACGGTAAGCCTCACCGAGGATCGAACTCGGGTCTACAGAAATTACAATCTAGCGTGATGACCGCAACACCATGGGGCTGAACATTACCCAAGTTACTAACAAAATTAAAAGAAATGTAGTAACTGGTTTAATAAATTTAAAAATAAATACTTACCTTACAACATGAACGAGTTGTTTGCACCATAGCGATATACCCATCAAAAGCTCACGTAAAATAACGAACAAACCGAAAGCTGAGGTGTAACTGCATGTTAATTCTGTCTATATTCTTTGACGTATTTGAAATTGAAGTCGTACATATACATGTTATTTTAGTTTTACAATCATTGTTCTGTGTATATGGTATAAATGTTTTAACGGTAAATGTACCAAAATTGGATTTTCGACCAACGATTTGTTACACCTTTCTTTAAAAGAACGAATTATATTTGAGGTCTATATTTAAATTACACTGCCATTAATTGTTTTTAATTTATTCTCTGTATTCAACATGGTCTAAACTTCAAATTAGTAATTTTGATTTAGATGGTATCGACTAAAGACTTATTTCTATATTAAATATCATGAAAGCGGCAGTTTTGTAAATGCAGCATTAAATAAATGTACAAATTAAAAAAAATTGTCGCAAAGCATGCTTTGTCCACTGAAAGATATTTGTAGATAAAATTTTAGTCAAATAAATATGATCTGAAGATACCTTAGCAGGATGCTTCAATAAGTTAAAAAACCGTTTAGCGTTCTACTGTCGGTCAAAAGCTCTTCATAGCTAATGTTTATAAAATGTTATATATCATACCGCCAATAAATAGATATGGGTTTGATTGGATGCTTTGTATTCCTAGTTTGGACCCGTTCGTCGTAAACTTGGTATAAAGAAATGACACCAGAATCATCAAACAAAACATGCCTTTACGAAAAAAAGTGACGTGATGAACTGCAAAAGCTGAACCGTAAGTTTTAATTTCTTGCTTACTTTAAAGTATGTCTATATTATTTCATGGCTGTTTATGTTCATGTTGGATTTGTTTTGAAGCATCTAAAATGTATAAAACAAATACTAAATAGTCAGTTTGAGTATACCACATTTAAAGATTTGTGTTCCTCTCTAATCTTCATCAACTCGCCCACAGATTCACAATGTAAAATCAGTAAACACAAATTGAATTGTTTTTCTTATCAAATAGACATAATTTCCAGTTATATACCAAACATTAGGATGGACCTTTACTCATTTCATTTGCTTCTGATATATAACAAGTTATTTTATTAAGCATCGAACTGGAAAAAAAAATATCGAACGAGTGTTTTTCAACTCGGCAATATTTCTGCCACGACGCTATTTTGGGACATCCGAACAACGGGGATGGAGGTCATCAACTTCGGACTAAATTCCGGCTAACTAACACATAACATGTAAACAAATTTAATATAAATCAAGAGAAGAGTGGTTCATGGAATAACTGTAATTTACCCGTTGAAAAAATGTACACAAGTTTTTGATATATTTGTAAACAAAGATTTTCAACTTGATTTTCAAGGAGTTCCGATCATTGAACCGTCTGCGGATTTCCTGCATAATGAAGGTCAATATGTAACAAGCATTTTGATTGGTTAATTTTTACAAATGGTTAAGGGAATTTCCGCGGAAATTGATTTTACCCGACCATGTGCAACAGAAAATAACAAGCGTATGTTATTTTAGCGTAGTGGAGATGTCTCCGATAGCGGTCACGTGACGTAAACTCCCTTGATGTGTATCTTTGATTTTTCACGATTTGTTAATCGTTTAAAAAAGTTTTGATTCATGGCAAAGAAATACATACCAAACTTTAATGACTGTACAGAATTGGTTCTACATTGCTTATTTTAGGATAAAGATATGTATACATATACACCCTATATTTTCGGCTGGAAACGATTAAATTATGCGCATTTTATATCATCATATTTCCTCAATTATTTCTCGGAAATTTTAATCGAGAACAACTATTGACGTATACATGTTTAAAGGCAATTAAAACATCATGCCATTTTTAAACGTGCTCTAGATTATGCATGCATGTTTAAGCTTGAAGACAAAGGCATTAATGAAGGGCAGCTGTCTCGGCCTCGTGATGGTCACAGTATTACCGGTATTATTATGCGCCATTGCAGGTAAGGTTTTAATTTGCATGTGTTTGACTGCTTAAGTATATTTTCTAAATGATAACACAGATACAAAGTCTTGATGAGAATAAAACTGAACAATCAAAGATACTTTATTTTCGTTTTAACCATTACGATTTAGAATGTTACTTTGAATACTGAGTCGCATTGTTTTGTTTAAACAATGGTTTGTAAATGCCAGACAGGTTGCTTGTTGATTTTGTTGAATGTTTATAATAATTTAGCCCCAGATCAAAATTATGGGATTCGCCACTCGTGAAAATATACGTGCTCTAAATATGAATGAAATAATATTCGATAATTCACCGAAAGGAATAACAAAAGTAGTCTGTGAAGCTATGGCTTCGTCAAAATAGGCGTTAAAGGACGTCTCAAATGAGCCAAACGTTATGTGTTTTTTAAGTGTGAGACAAATCATCATGTTGTTTCCGTCAATATAGCTTCATTATGTTGATGATGTTGGAAAAATATTGCGATTTTTCTTCTGCTGCATTACAATTTCAAAATAATGTATGTTGCAATGGCGTTGAAATTTCTTTCACAAAATATTTTCGATTTCCTTTCAGAAGCAAATACAAAAACATGTGCAAAGCATTCGTATATTTCAAAGGTTCATACATATTTTATTAAAGCGAGATTATACGATTTTGTCAAATATTAATGAACTTATATTAAATGTGTTAAAATAAATTTAAATAAAAGTTAAGAAGAACATGTGTCGAAAATGCGAAATAAGCCAGATATTTAATTCTGAAAGCTAGAAGGGCTGTACAGTCGAATTCGCAAGCATGTATATCATGCATGTACGATGTGAATCTAAACTTAGTTTAACGGATCATTTTTAATTCCTGCAACGATGTATATTCATACGACACACGAACACTAACTCTGGTCCTAATAAAAAGACGAATGCTTCGGTTATTGTAGATAAATATGTACATCATAATCGGCTAGGGGCGCTTATTTGTCTTTGCTGCATTTTATGAAATTCGCCTTTAATGTATAATTTGTCTTGCCTATTTTGTGTTATTGTAACGTATTTTATCTATATATAACAATTTATCACATATACAAAAATCGTATAATCTCGCTTTAATATATATGTTCAGCAAAAAACAAAAGAGCTTTTTGCATCTCTTTATATCTATGTTACCAAACCACATCTAGCGTTGAAATGTTGGCTATTGCCATAAGGAACATTGATTTTGTATGTGTTAATTTCATTGTGTACGAAATATTCGTTGACTTCGAGGATTTATGGCCTTTTAACTAAAGGTACTTCAGATTGGTTAATAGAACTGCGATGGATAAAAAGCCATATCAGGAAATGGCAAGTTATTTTTGTACGAAAAAAGGTGCTGTTATGGTTGCAGAAACAGGGAAAACCAAAAAACGAATCGCGAAAAATAAAAAATACCGAAGGTAGGTTTATCAAACTGACAATGTACATAAAAGGCAAAACGGTACATAATTATGATCGTTATTAATTTTGCAACCATTATTTCGGTATGATCACAGAAATGATTGTAAAAAACACACCTAAACAATGCTTTAACTAAAATGTACTTAAGTAAGCTTAAATAAAATTATGGAGATCATGTTTTTACTCCAAAATACTAATCTGGTAGGGGGCTTCTGTGTTTCCAGTGACACGGCTTCTGTTGCTGTTGTTTTTAAAATCCAATACTGTTGATATTAAGCTCATTCTGAGTGAAAACAAATATAAAAACAGTGGCAATTTCGAAGATAAAATAAAATTTAATTTATATTTAAATAAATGTTTCTTAATCAAATACTTCGAGAGAAAAAAAATGGGTAATTGGCTCCTTCCAAAATCTTTAGACCTAATTATGATGCATTTTGTATAACAAACAAACGTGTGAAACACCTAGAAATGACAAATATACGTTTAAGTAAAACGTTCTTATTACAACTGCAAAAAGAAAACATGCAGGCTGTCAATGGAGAATTATTATTTCGACAACCTTGAAGAAAAATATGACTACTGGATTGACCGTCGATATCTCTCGGTTAACACAAACTTATTCAACAAAGTTCTTTTCAACGTAAATATTTTACGCTGAGCATACACACGCAATCTAATGTTGGAACCGTTTGTATAACAAGACAGTAAACAACTTCAGTATCCATGTAATACGCTTAAATAAAATTTTTAGAAGGTGTTGCAAAAATATATCTTAGACAGGTTAATACGCAATATTAAGGGCGAAACACATTTACTAATACTTATCAAACCCGTGTTGTCTTTTAAAAAACAACAACAATTCACCCAGTCGTTCAAGGCTGAAAAGATTAAATATTCATGTTACTATGCCTTATGTCAACTTCTATCGAAATTTAAGAACTATGTCAGAGTTACAAGTAACGAGGGCATATGATCACGTGACTTTGTTGGGTTCTCCTTTTAACTTTAATTGATTTAAACAAAACAGCTAGTGGTGCTTCATTTCAAGAAAGGTTTTAAAACATTTTTCTCAAGAATTTCCACAAGTGCATAAAAGACATATTTTTGTATGCGCCATGTGGAAATGTGAAAAACATCAGAATTACTTAATTTAATCAGTTTGCGTTCTTATTCAAAATTCGATTTGTAACTATAAATGTACACAGGTATTCATCACGGAACGTGACATTTTGTCAACGATTTCAGACGTATTCGATGATTTATTATTATTTTTATAACTAAAGATATCGGCACAAAATGCAAGAAAACTGTCTTTTATGCACTAAAGATTTTTGAAAAAATATTTCAATAACTTGAGGTATTTGCAAAAGTAAAGTTCTTAACGGTGTGATTGTCCAGCCCGTGTGTAAACCCCTGAAAACCCAGTTGATAATGCACCCTGGTGACGCAGCCCAATTATGGCTTCAAACTGTTAGTAGCATGGATGCAGTAAACATATTTTATCATATAGTTTACACTTTATAAAAACTTAACTGAGTTCAAATGTGTTCGATTAAACTGAAATTGCAGGTTTATTATGCGAATCTTTTGAATCTTTATAATCAAAATGTTGTCTGTTAATTATATAATTTTTACGCTGACTTAATAACACGTTTAGGATAATATTTGACTATTTATTTGTGATATACATGTATCTATGTTTTCGTTTTTTTATAAATCACTAACTCACGGTGTTTTAGGCTATTGTTCTCGTGGATATGGTCAACAATCTCTTCAATCACTTGTTTTTGTCTGACGATAGTAGCATGTAAAGCGGTCTTCCTTGACCCTGAACATAGAAAACAATAACTTTAACGCTAGATATACATTAACTATTATTTTTATTACAATAACCGTACTATTTTGTAGTTATCTCTCGTACAGACCGAAATGTCGTTTAAGAGATGTAATTTTAATGGGATGGATTTTTTATGTTATTTTGCAACAGATATAACTAGACTTTACGCGAAAATACCACAGGCTCAACTGTAACAAGAATGATATTATAAATAGCAGTAATTCACTTTTGCATTATTATATTACTTGGTATTTAGTTAATACCAATTAGAAAGCATAATTAAAGAATGCTTGCGTATATATTTATATTCTGCATACCCGGTAGATCTTGCATTTTCTAAAAGTTTCATGAACACAAGATAACAAATTTATCTTGCTAATAGCTTTTGTACCACACTGATATTTTTATATTAACTAGGTACTTAGTATAATAGCAATATAATGTACTTAATGTCGATATATATATACTGAATATAACAAGGAAAACCCGATATAAAAGGTAAGACTCATTAAATAAATGGGCAGATCTATCGTCATCCATTTATGGCAATTATTGCATTCAAGTATCAACCGTTCGGCAACATATTATCCAAGATGTACATCTCTCTGCACACAGTACACAGTTATTTCCTGTAAAACATGAACCACGTGAATTAACTATCAATTCAAATTATTGTATTGCCATTGTGGTTATCACTTGTAATTTTGAATGAACAAAATATGGGAATATAAATTTAATTATTACTTATATGTGCATGCTATTAATAAATTAAGTCGTAGTTAAATTAACAAACTTAGCGCGTTAGTAATGTGGGTGTTTATTACGTTTAGCGTTTGTAAGATCTCTTTTTCTGTTTCTCACTTATGGCAATTCTAACGTTCGAAACCCTGTGTAACTAGATGCTTTTGACAACGACTATTGTAAGGCGCCGTACATGTCACTTTCCGCAATCAACTCTACATTGCGCATGTAATTGGAGCTTTGTAAAACTTGATGTATTATAGACGATTGGAGTGTTGTTATTTTCATTGGAGCTGCTGGGAATGACAGAACAATGTCTTCGATTGTGGTCATGATCAATTTAGCAACATCATCAAAGGATGGTGCGTGCTAACGTTTTCGACGTCTTGTTTCTGTTCGTTCTAGGCGGACAACCACCTCGAGTTACTTTCTGTATCAGTGCATAAAATCTGCACGCTTTACACATTATATTTCATGATAATTCACATCACATTAGACAGTTTTACAACTACATGGCAATGTTTTCAAGTTATTTATGCGTGCTTACGTCTGATCGTTATCGATGACAGTTAAGGAACAATAGCACGTCTAACACTCGTGCTTAAAATACGTGTAAAATATAATCTACATTAAAGTATCCACGACAAGGCACGATAAACTCCCAGATGCACTATGAGAATAAACATGTTTGCGAGACAATTACTTCCTAGATGTTGGACATGAAAATGATAGCCCGTTGAATTATCAATCAGTTATCCATAACTTGTGAAATTTCTTACGAGATATGACAAAAATACCATACATTTGCACCAATAATGATCCGTACCACACCCCGCCGCAGGGCCATATCACACGCCGTCACATGGCGCGAATAATGACGATCTGCTAAATACGATTATAGCAGAAAAGTGTGACACACGCGTACTCGCGCATGAAAGGCTAGCGCTATAAGACACGTCAACATTTATGTGATGTTCAAAAACACTAGTAGATGCCTTCAAGTTAATAAACTGTCACTAAATCGCGAAAAGAATTCGATTATTATGATGGTTAGTCACATTTTTTCAGCACGTTTTATCCTTAGGGTGAAGTCGTGACGTCAGATTCTGGGCAGTATAAAGGTCTGTCTTTCTCAAGAATAATTAAATATCAACATTTTAGTTTAAGTTTGGCGACCGACATTGATCATGTCTACCTTAACAGCCGCTTTTGTTCCTGTGTTATATATGTTGGTTCTCCGTGATACGAATGGTGCGGCGTTTGGCCGGTCGCAACAGAGAAATGAGGCGATCAAAACTGGCGACATCAAACACATATTTATTGACAGACAAGATCAGAATGATAACGGAGTCGGATGGTTGGACATTCGTGACTTAGTGGAATCTCATTTTCGGAGGAAAAGGGCCGTGGTAAGTGATAACGGCATTGGTACCAGCATTGAAGCTGACCACACAATTGCAAATGACACTATGCAGAGGTATCAATTCGCTGATCTCGGGAAAAGGGCCGCGAAAATCGATAGCGGTTATGGTTCTCGTGTCGACGCTGGTTACAACATTGCTACTTACAATTTACAGAGGGTTCTATTCGCTGATCTAGGTAAAAGAGCCGCAAAAAGTGATAGCGGATATGGTGCCCGTGTCGACAATGGTCACAACATTGCTACTTACAATTTACAGAGGGTTCTATTCGCTGATCTCGGAAAAAGGGCCGCGAAAATCGATAGCGGTTATGGTTCCCGTGTCGACGCGGGTCACAACATTGCTACTAACAATTTACAGAGGGTTCTATTCGCTGATCTCGGTAAAAGAGCCGCAATAAGTGATAGCGGATATGGTTCCCGTGTCGACGCTGGTCACAGCATTGCTACTAACAATTTACAGAGGGTTCTATTTGCTGATCTCGGTAAAAGAGCCGCAATAAGTGATAGCGGATATGGTTCTCGTGTCGACGCTGGTCACAGCATTGCTACTTACAATTTGCAGAGAGTTCTATTCGCTGATCTCGGTAAAAGGGGCGCGGAAATTGATAATGGATATGATTCTCATATCGACGCTGGTCACGAAATTGCTACTAACAATTTGCAGAGGGTTCTTTTCGCTGATCTCGGAAAAAGGGCCGCGAAAATCGATAGCGGTTATGGTTCCCGTGTCGACGCGGGTCACAACATTGCTACTAACAATTTACAGAGGGTTCTATTCGCTGATCTCGGAAAAAGGGCCGCGAAAATCGATAGCGGTTATGGTTCCCGTGTCGACGCTGGTCACAACATTGCTACTTACAATTTACAGAGGGTTCTATTCGCTGATCTCGGAAAAAGGGCCGCGAAAATCGATAGCGGTTATGGTTCCCGTGTCGACGCGGGTCACAACATTGCTACTAACAATTTACAGAGGGTTCTATTCGCTGATCTCGGTAAAAGAGCCGCAATAAGTGATAGCGGATATGGTTCCCGTGTCGACGCTGGTCACAGCATTGCTACTAACAATTTACAGAGGGTTCTATTTGCTGATCTCGGTAAAAGAGCCGCAATAAGTGATAGCGGATATGGTTCTCGTGTCGACGCTGGTCACAGCATTGCTACTTACAATTTGCAGAGAGTTCTATTCGCTGATCTCGGTAAAAGGGGCGCGGAAATTGATAATGGATATGATTCTCATATCGACGCTGGTCACGAAATTGCTACTAACAATTTGCAGAGGGTTCTTTTCGCTGATCTCGGTAAAAGGGGCGCAATAAATGATAGCGGATATGGTTCCCGTGTCGACGCCGGTCACAACATTGCTATTAACAATTTGCAGAGGGTTCTTTTCGATGATCTCGGTAAAAGAGCCGGGATAAGTGACAGCGGAAATGGTTCCCATATCGACGTAAGTCACAACATGACCATTGGCAATTTACAGCGGTATCTTTTCGCCAGTAGGGCAAAAACAGCCGTGGACCACACCGATTCGTATATGCCGTCCGAAGAGCGCCTCCAGTCGGAGATTGGTTTTGGATCGAGTCCTACAGAGACTATGGCCACACAAGTGTCTGGTTATTCCAGCGTAACATTAAAAAGTCCGAGACTGGAACGGGAATCGACAGCGATCACGGCTTCGACGGAAGTCGGCTTAAATATGGCTTTGCAATAATGCGTGATATTTTTGGAAAACATGGACCAGGAATACACACAAGCGGAAAAATAGAAAACAAAAAAGCACGGGTATATCTGGCGTGTTATGTTAACTCTGTTAGAAACATGTAATTATATTATTGTAGAAAATATCTATATTTAGTATTTGTTTGTCTTAAATGAGTTGTTGTTAGCTTATAGAATAATTTTATGCCGGTTTGTTTTTTAAAGATAATTTTTTCCTACAATGAAATTCGTAAGAATACATATGAAATGATTTTTTGATGCAAGTTACATCATTCATGGTGAATATTTGCATTATGTCTGATGTTTATTCTAATATGCTTAATGACAATGCCAACGTGCTTGTTGTCTATTCATTTATACTTGATGATTGTTGCAACATGCTGTATGACTATCCAATGTTTGCGTGTGTATCATTCCCAATTTATGATAACAAACAAATTATATTACTGTCATAAATGTGTACTTTTAAAATCTAACTAACGTGATAAAATTGTACTCTGAAACCAGTCACAATCGGTGTTGCTTATAAGCGTCTTTAACAACGGCAGTTAGTAACAGGTAGTCAGCAGAATGCTAGGTACCTTATTATGACAGCAGAAGGCGCAAGTTTATTTTCCGTATATTGAATAAATTACTTTCCGTAAAAAAGAGAAAACTTTCGAGACATTTTGACTTCTGTAAGGAATTAAATGAACTAGTTCCCCTTGTTTTTATAATACCCATTTAACTAAATACGTTTAATTAGTAGGCCTAATGGGTACACAAGAAATTGACTGCCGTGAATGATATTGACTTTGGTAAGTTGCAGTTGGTACTTCATAAAATTTAAACTATTTTTTATTCAGGACAAAGTGGAGCTCATGAGTTGGAAGTGTGGTCCATCCGTTTTTCTAATATATACAGTATACGTAATACATTTTGTAGACCGATGTATATTGTGTATAAACCTCATATTTATAAAGTAGCCCAATCGCCATTGCCACATATATGTGCGTTCATCTTTCAGATTTCTCTAGCATGTTTACCAGGCTATATTTAAAATGTATATAAAACATATTTATAATTTTATGCCTCTTTAATATCCGTGGTATATAGGGAAACCTGAAAGTTTCGTGACTATCACAACTAGTGTACCCCTGGTTGAGAAAACAACATCTACTAAAAAAATATCATAGAACATAATTTTTAATCAATTTGAAAATAAAGAAATGACAATATTAGATAATCATATTATGAAGAGGTGGTAACGCGGGCCTCGTCGCGCGTTATACCGATAACGAGCTCGCGAGGCCAAAGCGCTAGGCTGATTCTCGCGGAGCGCGGATGTATGGCGCACCAAAGGGGTCGAAACTCTAACTTCTGCTGCAGCAGAAAAAATTGCTGCTCGAGCAGCATTTAAATGCTGCTCGGGCAGCAAATTGCTGCTCGAGCAGCATTTTTGTCTGCTGCAGCAGAAAAATCCTGCTCGACCAGCATTTATTTTTAGATTATGGCAACAGCCAATCAGATTACAAATATGTATAAATCATGTAACATTGGAGCAATGGATCAACCAAATATGCATGTTCCTACAAGACTTATAGATTTAAAAGCCTAATTATTATTTTACAAACAACTACGAAAAAGGAGGAGAATTTAATAATATATTATGTAATTGATTAAAACACAGATTATGAGTTTGTTGCAGTTTTTCTAAAGTTATTGTCAAGACTATTTCGTTTCCGTACGGATAGCTTATGCCGTCCGTTTGTAAGCTCAAATTTGATTGCCTAAGGGTTTAAGGGCTAATTCTAAAAGTAAATGCTGGTCGAGCAGGATTTTTCTGCTGCAGCAGGAAAAAAATGCTGCTCGGGCAGGAATTTTGCTGTTCGAGCAGCATCTAGATACTGCTCGAGCAGCATTTTTTCTGCTGCAGAAGAAGTTAAAGTTTCGACCCCTTTGGTGCACCATACGGATGAAAGGCGGCTGTAGCCGCGACTAGCTTATTGCAGAGGGAGGGGGGGGGGGGGGCAGGCCGGGCTATCGAGCTCGCGAGGTCTGAACGCTGAACCGATTCTCGCAGATCGCGGCTAAACGGCGGCTATAAATCGAATCGCTTCTGGTAAGGGTGGTCTCGCCGTCCTGGCTGGGCTACCGAGTTCGCGAGGCCTGATCGCCAGACTGGCTTGCTCGGGACCCACACGGACCGTTTGTTTCGGTCTGAAACCGCAGACGCCCTTACCAACATGGCGGACCGAGACAGCGTGAGCGACCGGAGGTGGCTACGATTTCCTTGTATCGGCACGGGCGACAGTCCCGATGAGCGGGTAGAACCCTGTTTCATACGGTATCGCTGGAGACAAAAGCATTCATACTTGTATATATGGGGAAAAATGATTTTTTTCTCGCACGACGTGCCTAGTCACCCGGGAAGAACGGATGCTTGTACAACGCGAGCCGGGCCAGGGTCCTCCCGGTCGCTAGGTGGACACCATATCCGTTGCAACCTTTAAACGAAAAAATATATAACAAGGGACAAAATTGTCACAAAACCAGGTTTTCATTGTGAAAAAAAATCTGATAAAAAGAGACAACTCAAACTGAACTTTTGAAATGAACAAACAAAATTAACCCCCTTTGTAAGTTTGTTTTAAAATAAATCTATTTTTAGTCGTGGCGACCTTGACATCGACGATATTGACGTGATTCTTTCTTGCGACACACCGTCCCATGATGGTGAACAAATGTGCCAAATGATTTTAAAATCTCATAATGAATGACATAGTTATAGCCCAGACAAGCTCATTTATGGCTATTTTTTACCTTTGAACTCAAAGTGTGACCTTGACCTTGGAGATATTGACGTAATTTTTTCGCGCGACACACCGTCTAATGATGGTTAACAAATGTGCCAAATGATTTTAAAATCTCACAATGAACGACAAAGTTATGGCCCGGACAAGCTTGTTCCGCCCGCCCGCCACCCCGCCAGCCAGCCAGCCAGCCAGCCAGCCAGCCCGCCCGTTTTCGCCAATCTAATAACCAGTTTTTTCCTTCGGAAAACCTGGTTAAAAACTGTGTTTGAATAGATATCTAGATACATGTAGATGGATACAAATTACATGTTAAATCTAAAAGTAAACCTAAGCACAGAGCATTGATAGATTTAAAATACATATCCAGACGATTATGCTGAATTGTTTCCATACTTAACTTATTCTGTCCAAAGGGGCGCAACTTCTGCCATCACATAAAATTTCCGGTATACGCCGTAAATTTCGTAGTCGTCGGTAGCATTTCGGAACGGCTGTCAATTGCATAATTGTATCTGTCTGATAATCTGTAACTTGGGCGAGGCTTAAAGCCACATCCCTTGAAATGAAAGTAAATTTAAGTATAAATAAGAAACATATTTTGTCTATGCCAATTGGAATATAGTTGGTGGTTACAAGGTACGAATCCGTCTTTTTGCGCTTTAAAATTTAAAAATGATAGCGTTTGTTGAAATGAACGTATACGTCTAGAAATCCTACTTTCGATTTTAAAAGCGGTTCTGCTTGAGAAATAATAAATTACCTGCTAACTAGGCTATAGATTTAATTTTATCAGAACAGAACAGAACAGATAGTTTATTTGCGACTTAAGCATATACAGCTCATCGTCAAAAACAATCAATCAATCATAAATACATATACATACACATGCGTCAAACTAACAACAAATGTTTATGCATTTTTACACATAGATGATTTTTGTGAGAATACAATATGAAAGAGAAAGAGAAGGCTCTTAATTGTTAAACAACGTTAAGTAAATGATTATGATCCGTTAGTGATTGAGAAAAATAAAATATAGACATTATGCAGTTATAAATTATTTACAAAATCACAATTTTGGGGAAAAAACTATTCTCTCATAAGACTATAAATTTTCGACTCTAAGTTTAAATGCTTTTATACAAAAATTAGCTAGACGTATCAATACAGATTTTCTAGTCTCATTCAACAATTGTACAAATTTAAACATACTTGGTCTTCTTTTGTAAAAAACAGGTATACATGTATTTCTAATATTATCATATAAAGGACATATAAGAACACAATGGTACTCATCTTCAATTTCATTCATTGAACAAAATGTACATGTTCTTTCATTTCTTTGAATATTTTGGTGCCTACCAGTTTCTATAAACAGAACATGGGAAGATAATCTCAATTTTGCGATTATGTTTCTAAATTTCGAATTTTCAATTTTGTCTAAATAAATGGATCTTTCAAATATGGGTTTCAATTCTTTGTACAAATATAGTGATGGAGAGTCATTTACATCAATTCACCATTTTGAAATAAACAAATCTTTTAATCTATTGCGAAACATTATAATAAAGCTGTTAACATTAACCGATTCTGGATATAACCATACGTCATTAAAACCTGACTCTTGCAAGAGTTTCCGAACGTTTGATGTCCATGACTTGGAGTGAGGATTATCACATGATTCTTTAAATTGTTTACGAATAATATTACTTAAAATACAGTTAGAAAATTTTTCGTTGAACAATTTTAAGAAATATTTAACTACTCGCAAATATCGACATATATACATCGGGTATCTCCCTACTTCGGCATACAAAGCATTTGAATTAGTAGAAGCTTTTACACTTAAAAGCCATTTACAGAATTTGCGTTGGACACGCTCAATATTTTCGGCTTTAGTAAACCCCCATACCTCGCTTCCATAATTTAGGATCGAGGCAACATATGCATCAAACAGATTTAACATTATTTTAACAGATACATTCAATGATTTTGTAACAGTAAATAATGCGTTCATCGCTCTAAGCGCTTTGGCTGATAAAGTATTTGTGGCTTGTATAAACGAGCCGCTGCTTGAAACTACTATTCCTAGATAATTAAAATTGTTCACGATTTCAATTGGATTATTATTGTACACCCATCTATAGCCTTTTTTAATCTGCCTTTATGAAAAATAACAATTTTTGTTTTTTCGACATTCACCGTTATATTCCACTTCGTGCAATACTCAAACAAATTGTTCAAGGATGATTGTAAACCCTCAGATGATTCTGAGATTAGTACTGCGTCGTCGGCGAATAATAGAAGATAAATGGATAATTGATCAATTGTAATGCCCGCATTTATATCAGCTTGTAAGAACAACTCAATGTCATTTAAGAATAATGAAAACATTATTGGCGAACATATTTCTCCCTGTAATAACCCGATGTCGGATTCAAATAAATCGGAAATACTATTCATATGTTTGACACCTAATTTAATCTGGTTATACAAAGAGCGAAAAACGGACAGGAGTTTGCCATCGATACCGGACCTAATGAGCTTAAACCAGAGATGCATGCGATCCGTTAAGTCATATGCCTTTAAATAATCGACAAAGCAGCAAAACAGTTTTTGTTTATTATTGATATGACTTTCAATCAATGATTGAAGGACAAATAATGCGTCGACCGTACTATAACCCGGTTTGAATCCGAACTGTGCGTCAGTTAAAATGTCATAAGCTGTAGCCCAATTTTGTAAGCGTTCATTGAGTATACTCGTGAATAACTTAGCAAAACAACTCACAAGGGTTATACCTCTATAATTGTTGGGTATTGAAGGATCGCCTTTTTTATAAAGGGGGATAATCAGACCCGTTGACCAGCTGTGAGGAAATTTCTATACCAATTAGAATATATCTGGTGGTTACAAGGTAGAAATCCGTCTTATTTGCGCTTGAAAACTTAAAAATAATCGCGTTTGTCGAAATGGACGTATACGTATAGAAATCCTACTTTCAGTTTTAAAATTAAAAAAAAAATAACTTGCTAAATAGGCTATAGATTTAATGACAATTTTGCACACTTTTTAATTGCATCTATATGCATAAATTAACATGTATTTCGTTTCAAGGTGTGTGGCTTTAAATTATGTTATCGGTCAGAAACATGATAATCTGGTAATACAACTTAAAAACATGCGGTCGGCGTCCTAAATGCTATTGTGCAAAAGTTCGAAAACAGGTTCAGTTTCAATTAGGGCTAATAATTAAACATAAAATATACGAAAATTAGCTAGATTTGAATTTTTGAATATATGCCATGATATATTTTCTCCTAAGTATTTACATGAAGATTTCTGTATAATAAAATTCATGGAAAACAATTATTTTGACTTGTTCGATCAGCTTTCTTGTTAACACTTCTCAGACTTGTCGTGTTGCCGTACATCCCCCGCTAATTATTTATGTTATATGTTAACATTCAAGGTGCTGTTTAACCCATTTCAGCCTAATAGACTCTTCCATCCTTCTAAATTGGATCAATTTATTTCCAAAATTAGGGATGTCTAGTTTATTTATTTCTATATTTAGAACATTTCTTACAGAAATTCCTTTAAGCAAACAGCGCAGACCATGATGCATCATGCGGCGTCTCATCTGGGTCTACGCTGTTTGCCAAGGCCATTTTTCTAGACGCTAGGCATAAATGGGTTAAAGTCAAATATAGTTGTACTATTTTATGGCAAAATACAGATTATCCTAGGTAAAGTGTTTTGTTAGAAACATAAAGTATGCTCACGTTTCGTGTTCAAATATCTTTTGACTATTTTCGAAAAAAAGGGCAAACTGTTGCCATTACCAGTGTTATTCTGACCTATAGGCTGAGAAAGGATGAATAAGCGACATCGCCATCAATAAAAAGCAATAAAGGTTTACAAAATACACCATCGCATAATACAAAATGTTACCAGCAGATGATTAGATTTGCATTACAGTTCTCGTTCGATACATTTACTTAAGATGTTTGCTTTACTTCTTACGAAATACTTCAAGTGTAAATGTGTGTATGTAAATAAGAACATTAACGCATATTGTTCCTGTTTCATACTAAATCGTAACCAATGGATGGACTTCGGAAAGCATTTGTGTTCTTGTTGCTTATTGAAGCAGGAATTGTGCTTTCTCTTTCCATCCGTATTGAAGGTATAAATTGTTTGTTTTTGAAATAATGTGTTATTTAAAAATACTTAATATAGGGACATTTAGTCGTATTTGTGTTAATAAACAGCTAGTTTAATTTAATAACCAAAATGTTACGTTTATTCAGCTTATTTATTCTGTACTATACGCTATTTAATAAAATGAAACGTTTTTTATGTATTTAAATGAGATATTTATTGAATGATTTTATGCAGGTTTGATTAATGTGTTTGATCAATTAAGTTTTAAATATCCGTTCCGAAGGAAATTGATCATATTAGTTTTACGAGTTTAATATTCATTTGTTGTTCTGCATACATCTATCAATTCACTAGAATATAGTGTAAATTATGAGATGGATCCAGTAAGTAATGTAGAACAGTAACAATTCGCTTATATTTTATGTCTTATGTGAAATGTCAACGTGTATTTAATAAAACGACCCATATCCTGTGTAATTGTTAGTAAATTATTTCCTTGCTTTTACACCCCTCATTTTTTGGCACAGTTTTGTTTGTGATCGCATCGGTTTATTAAATGCTATAAAAACATATTATTTAACCCTTATACATACACCGTGTTTAGCCAAGCGCATTTAAATATGTCACATGACATTGTATGCATTTATTTGAAACAATTATATGTTAGCAATACCAATCATGTATTTGTTTATGTCGAAGAATTGCATTTTACCATGCTCTCGCGGCAGGTCGCATATGCAATGATTGGTGTTTTACCATGTGCCAACACAGGATTAATGGCTTTTGCTGCAATACATGCGCAAGTAAGCGTTTCATTTATAAATTTTGAACGTCAGAATATTTTTATTACTCCTGCTTGGCAATTCTTTAAGCCATGCAAGCATTCGACTGATTTCTAAATACCTTAATCATGGTGTAAGGTTTAATGCAATAAATACAAACAAAATTAAAAGAATGAGGCAAACGAAAAGCTTATCAAGCAATCATAAAAATATAACTGTGTTGTTCAACACATCTATGAAACTTATTTCTTAGAAATATCTTAAATGCAGACACGTGTGCAATTCTGTTATATATTCGCTTTGTATTAAAACTCTCTTATCACGTGACAATACTTTTGAAATGACAAATATACAATTTTGGGGTTAATTCATTGCAGTATCGTTATATTAAATTTAGAATTTAAAGTGGGTATGCACGATTTTGTCAAATATTTATGAATTTAAATAAAATGGGTAAAAAACTTATTATACATTAATTTCAATATAAATTAAAATAAAGTTAAGAAGAACATGTGTCGAAAAATGCGAATTAAGTCAGATATTTAATTATGAAATCAAAAAATGCCTGTTCAGTCAAATTCGCCAGCATGTATATCATGCATAGACGATGTGAATCTAAATGTAGTTTTAGTGCAGATTCGTTCACACGACACAAAGACACAATTTTGTTTTACGGATCATTTTAATTGCCTGCAACGATATATTAATACGGCACACGAACACTAAGTCCGAGCCTATTAAAAAGACGAATGCTTCGGTTATTGTAGGAACAAATTTACGAAATATCTTCGTCTCAATCGGCTCGGGGCGCTTATTTGTCTTTGCTGCATTTTATGAAATTCGTCTTCAATGTATAATTTTTCTTGTCTATTTTGTGTTATTGTAACATATTTTTATCAATATATTACAATTTAATACATATAAAAATCGTGCATTCCCACGTTAAATATGCATCCATTTGCTTAGTAGTACTCTAAAGTGGTCTGATTCTTTCAGCCCCATCCTCGTCCTGTGAGGGCGTGGTTTGTAACCCCGTGATTGAGTGTGACCCGCCCGACATTGTCATGACATTGGACGGCCGCTGCTGTCCAGTCTGCGTTAAAGCAGGTTGACAATCGTTTCTTGTTGGTAAATTCTAATAAAAATACATTTTAAGGGTTTAACTTTTAACACGAATATTAACTTGGTGTGATACTGTATTGTTATGATGCCCTGTCCAAATTTCTTTCTTTTGTTTACGAAATCGAAAATAAAAATGAGCCGGTCGTAATGCATATGCGTTAAGTCCGCACGAGGTAATCATGGACAACACTTAGCGCTTATATGGAAATCCTTTGTTCGTGTAAAGGAATTCTCATGTAAACGAAACAACAGTCTAGGTGGAAAGTATCGTCCCAGATTAGCCTGTGCGGGGTGCTTTATTCACATTCATTAAGCCCGCTTTTCCCAAAGCGCGCCTCAAGTATACCAAACAACGTCGTATTTAAAACGGCTTTCAGATTTCCACAAGCCAGTCATTTGCAATACACAATTTTTGAACAACAACGTTTTTTGTTTATATTCCAGATATCTAGAGGAATAAAAAAGAATGTTAAGAACACACCAGATTATAATTAATACTTGAAAGAATTTAATAATAATGTTCGTACGCTTCCATACATATGAAACATGTTACATCATTATTTTGACAGAGAAAAAAAACACTCCTTCTTTTCATTATCATCAAAATGCGTAATATGTTTACATGGGCATCGTTCCGTGAATAATGATATAATAATTAAGATTTCTTACAATCCTCCTTAAAATGGTAACATACGGCATATGGAATGAGATGAAAAACACTGTGTATTCACCAACTCATGTTTCATGTGTCTCTAATAGCTAACAGGTATCACAGCTTTATTGAGTTTTATTGAGTTCTATTGAGTAGTTTATTGTATGCGATATGTGAAGCTGGTAGAATGACAACGAAAAACATACAAAACCAATATAATATATTTATTGGTTATTGTGAGTTCAAGTTAAACATAGTTCAGACCTTTTGAAATTGCATCCCTAAGGTTCGTGTCAGTTCGGAAGTGACTGGAACACCGTCCACAAGGGATGCCCCGACCCCAGAACAATTGGTTACCGTCGGCCTCTTAGCAACTGCTGCTTCCTGTACGCTAACAATGCACGTGCGTATCAATGGTAGTAACCTACTGTGTATGCCATGCATAGCAACGACTTTATAAATTGAGTCGCTCTCTGAGAAAAGTGGGCATAATGCATGTGCGTTAAGTGTCGTCCCAGATTAGCCTGTGCAGTTCTCACAGGCTAATCAGGGACGACACTTTCCGCCTGAACTGGATTTTCGTGTAGAACAGACTTCCTTTAAACGAAAAATACCATCAAAGCGGAAAGTGTCGTCCCTGATTAGCCTGTGCGGACTGCACAGGCTAATCTGGGACTACACTTTACGCACATGCATTATGTCCAGTTTTCTCAGAACGCGACTCAATTGATTTCAGTTTTCTTTACAGTGTTGTGTAATAGTGTCATAATGACATACAGATAATATGTGTGTCACAGCGATAAGCAGTTTCTTATATATGTATTCCGAAAAGAGAGCTGAAGCAATGATCATGCCTTTACAATTATCTTATGTCATATGTAAGATGGTACTGAATTTTGTTGTTGACGATTGCACAAGTTCGATTGGCCTTTTCCTTAAAAAAGCAGAGAATTAAATGAATAAAACGAGATGCATGTTTATGGGTAAGATTTAAAGTTCTTTCTAATGTAATTGTGTCGTGCTAAAATACTATGTAGTAAGACGGTGTCAGACTTTCTTTCACTTATGTAAAAGTATTTATTTTATCTCACTGGTTGACAATCATTAGTCAAGAGGATAAGATGTAATGGTCAATCTTACATTCAACATGATCGCAAATGCGCATACAAACATTTTTACGACCAAAATATACAACCAGTCTATAACAATCCAAAATACCAGAAACTTGATTTCTTGGTTTCCAAGCAGTAGCGAAGCGGGCGAAAATATGTTTTTTGTTTAACAACATTCTTATATCGCCCCATTGGTGCAAAAAGGTACCAAATCAAATCAAAATTTATTTATGGTCGGTATGAGAATAACATGTAAATAACATAAGCTATGTATAGCTTTTGACCGACCTATAAACAAACAGTGGCAAATTAATACATCATAAATACATGGCATACATAAGAAATATTATAATAATAAAACACACTAAAAGCATAACTAAAGCATTACTCATATAGCACATTATTAAGATCTAAGCAGAAATATAAATCAGTACTATACATTCACAATTAAAAGCTGTGTAAAAGATTGCTGATCTTGACCCAAGGAAGAGGCCTAACCTACCATAAAAAGAAAAGGTGTAAAAATGGGGCATAAAATAAAAATGGCTTAAAGGAAATTATCACTCAAATCCGATTTGAAGGGAACTGATCAGCAAATTTCACACAATATAAGCAACAAAATACAACAATGATGAATGAAGAATAAAATATCACTATAAAAGCAAAAACAGTACAATACTAATGCTGAAGTCATTATACCGCATGTGTAACTAGCACTATTTCAAGTGAGATGTACGGGGAAAAAACAACAACAACAACACAATAACAACAAACTGCTGTAGTGTCACTAGTGTTATATATACATTAAGCTAAAGCAAACAAAGAAAGCAAAAGCAAAAAGGTATCATAATGAAAACCTAATAAGGCAAATGCAAGAAATCAAGATGCAAATTTCTCAGACAAAGCAAAAGCAGAAAGGCAACACAATGAAAACAAATAAAACGAATGAAAGGAATCAAAACATGCAAACAGTAAGCTCAACTTTGCTTACAGGATCTACAGGCACAGCCCACCCCGTCCCATGATGCAACCAAACTCCGGAACTGATTGTAGTTGCCCTCATCTTAAAAATGTTGTGGCATGGAGTTCCAGAGTCTGGCTGCTTCTAAACGGAATGAGCTGAGCCAGTATTTAGTAGTTCTCACCCGTGGTACTTCAGCAGTGTTTGTATACCTAAAAGAGTAATTATTATTTTTTTTTATATTAATCAAATCATGTAAGTAAGCAGGGCATTGTTTATTAATTATCTTAAAGGTTTCTATGGCCATTGATCGCATACGTCTAATTTTAAGAGATTGTAGTTTGGATTTTTCTAGGAGAGTTTCATAATCAGAATTATAATCATTATAGATAAAACGTAGTGCACGTTCTTGAATCTTTTTAATTTTCTTAGTGCTAACTCCACCACAAAAATGCCATGTTATTAATATTATAATGTAAGAGGTTATTGTAGAAATTCTATTTGTTACAGTAAGCACGTTTTAGTTAAAACCTATTTATTGTAGCTCGATTGCACCCGAAGCCTCAGGCTTATAGAAACGCTCTCGTGTCCGTTTCCTGGGCCTATACCCAGTTCTTGGTGTACCCATCCATTAAGCACGTTTTGACACACATTACCCATTGCAGTAGACAAGTATGGTCTCTGTCCCACGACATTCCACATGAATGCCAGCAGTCACGAGTGCAATGACGACTTTGACTGCCAGGGAATGCGGAAGTGCTGCTTCAACGACGACGTCCGTGTCTGCGTTCTACCACAAGGTTCCGGCAAACAATATATTTGGGCCGCGCTCAGTGAAAAGGGTGTTTAATGCATGTGCGTAATGTGCGTACAGACTAATCAGGGACGACACTTTCCGCTTTTATTATATTTTTCGTTTACAGAGAGTCTATTCATAGCAAATGTCCAGTTTAGGCGGAAAGTGTCGTCCGATCACAGGCTAATCTGGGATGACACTTTACGCACATGCATTAAACCTCCTTTTGACAGAGCGTGGCCCATTTTTCTTTCTTTTTATCCATGCCATTTTACGACGACGTATGTTTTTATGCATGTGGTGTCGTGTACGATACATGTATACACTTAACCTATTTATGCCTAGTGGACTCTCCCATCCTTCTAAATTGGATCAATTTATTTCCAAAATTAGGGATGTCTAGTATAATTAATGCTATATTTAGAATATTTCTTACAGAAATTCTTTTAAGCAAACAGCGCAGACCCTGATGAGACGCCGCATGATGCGGCGTCTCATCTGGGTCTACGATGTTTGCAAAGGCCTTTTTCTTTTTTTTTCTTTTTTTTAATATTAATTTTCAACATACATCTCAATTACAACAAGGTTATACATATGAAGCTGCATAGTTATACATACTGAAGAATCATATATATTTACTATTAATATGCAAGCAAGTGATTTTGGTATATATTAACAATAACACGTTATTAATGCATTAACTTGCTTATGCTTGATATATATTTTTGAGACGATGCTATAGCATTTTGGTTAAGAGTGAAAGAGAGAGCGGAGAAACTATGTTAAATCATAAGAGAGAGGGGGGATTAATAAACATTATCAAAAATAATAAAAAAGCATTAGATTTTTGTAAAATTTCTCAAATATTTACAAAAAGGAAAGATAAAGAGAGATAAATAAACAGTACTTCAAAGAAATGTGATGAGGATATAGGAAAGATTTTTTCAAGGTGTTGCAACGTTGCGCCATTTTCTATTATGTTGATAAATTTTATCTTTTTCAAAAGCAATTTGTTTTTCTAATATAATTTTCATTCTTAGAGCATTTTTGAAGGTCTCAATATTTGGCTTTTCGGCTTTTGATTAGTATTAAATATGTAAGACTTCATCCGAATAATTATATAGTTTATCACTTGATTATAATAGCCTCCTTTTTTGTACCAAATACAATATCATTTATATTCAGATCAATGTGTAATTGTCTACTATTTAAAAATAATGTCAGCTCCCGCCATATCGGTTGTACAGAATTACATTCATATAGAACATGTATAATTGTTTCCTTAAAACTTGAGCAAAAAGTGCAGAGACTTGAAGATATTAAATTACATTTATACAAATATGAATTAGTTGGTAATATGCATTGCAGAATCTTGTATTGAAAATTGCGTAAAGTATTATCAATGGTGGCTTTAAATGGTTTTATATAAGCATGTTTCCAGTCTATACTTTGTTCATAGGAGGACATTATTTTATCCCATTTCTGTTCTTGTTTGGTTTTATTTTCTTCTAAGGTTTGTTGTAGATTATATTAATATTTACACACTGATTTTGTTTTGTTGTACCTTTTCAAGTAATGTATTATTATTGAAATTGAAGAATTCCATCTCAGAAAGTTTTTGTGTGTAAGTTATTGGAATACTTTTGATTAGTGTGTAATATTTAAGATAATCTGTTGAGGGCATTTCATAAAGGGTTTTGAAAGCTTCGAATGTATAATAGCTTTTTGACCTAAAGTCATAAATGTGTTCTAGGAACTTAATATCCCTATCAAACCAGTTTTGGTAAAAGAAGGTATGTTGGTTATTTTTTGCTATTGTCGAGTTATTCCATATAATCGTTTAATTGACATGTCCTTCCGTTTCTTTTGATTTAATTTTGTTCCAGGAAGTAATTACATCTCTGAGGAATACATTTTTAAAATTTGAATTAATATGTTTGCCATTAAGGGCACATTCAAAGACAAGATTTCCACCATATTTATAAAGTTCGTTCTGATAGAAAATTTTCCACTGCCCTGTATTATTAATGTCTGTAAATTTTTTGACCCAACTGGCCTTATTTGCGTATAAAAAGGCGGTTATATCAGTGAGTTTGAGCCCTCCCTGCTCAATTGGTTTAACAAGAGTTGTTCGTTTTATTTTGTCAGGTTTACCATTCCATACAAATTGGAATATAGATTTATTAATTGTTTGTATTATATCATGATTAGGGTTTGGGAGTGATGACAATGTGTACATAATATTTGGTAGGGCAAATGTTTTCACCACAGTGACTTTTCCGAGAAAAGTTAATTTTCTGTGATGCCACTGTTTTAATTTTTTTTTAAAGGCTTGCAATTTTGGTTGAACGTTTTTGTCTATATTGAGATTTTCGTCATTTGTGAAGTAAACACCCAGTGTTTTGGCTTCTTCTGAGGTCCAAGGTAAATGTTTGTATTAGTTAAATATAATTTGTGTATCTTTAAGTGAACCAACGCGCATAACAATGGATTTTTGTGTATTTAGTTTGAGTCCAGATATTTGGCTAAAGTCTTGAATAGTGTTTATCAGTGCTGAGAACGAACTAAGCATTCCATCTGTCAGATAGGTTGTATCATCTGCATAAAGTGTTTGTTTTATTTCTTGTTCTTTTATTTTTATTCTTGTCTTTATTTTTTCAATATTTTATTGTTTTATGTTTTATAGTTTGTTATTGTTATTAAGAAAATTTATTGTTTCAAAAATTGTGCGTACGTTTTCGCCAATGATTCTTCCTTTTATGAATCCAGTTTGTCTTGATTCAACAACAGATGATATAACTTTGTTTATTCTGTTTGCAATTGTTTTGGTCGCTATTTTATAATCAACATTTAGTAAACTCGAAGGCCTCCAATTATCAAGTGTTTCAAGATTTTTTCCTGGTTTTGGAATCAGTGTAAGAATACTTTGTTTTTGAAGTTGAGGCAATTGTCCATTTACAAATGAATGATTAATAGAGTTAATATAGTATGTTTTGATTACATCACAAAATACTTTGTAAAATTCTGCTGTTAAACCGTCTGAACCAGGACTTTTATTGTTATCCATCTCTTTTAAGGCGCTAAGACATTCATATTCTGTGAGAAAGCCTTCGCACGATTGTTTATCATTTTCTGTGAGTCTTTTTACATTATAATTAAAGAAATGTGAATTGTTTAGAGTATTCGTATCAATATCTTTTTTCTTGCTATAAAGGTTTGAGTAAAGGTTTTTTTGTTCGTTCATAATAGCGTTAATGTCTGTTACTTCTTTGTTATTTATTGTTAACTTACGAATGGTTTTACTTTCGTAATGTCTTTTTTTTTCCAGATTTGCAAAGTATTTGGTATTTTTCTCATTATGTTCAATGTGTATAGCTCTTGCTCTTACTAACATGCCATTTATTTTTTCATCTATAATTTTTTCGTACTCTATTTGTGTTTCTTTCATTAATTTTTGTATTGTTTCATTATCACTATTTGTATGCAGTTGTTTCTTTAGTGACTCTAATTGTTCAATGATATTCTGTTCTTTTTCCTGGTTTCGTTTTTAACCAGGTTTTCCGAAGGAAAAAAATGGTTATTAGATTGGCGAATGCGGGCGGCTGGCTGGCTGGCGGGCTGGCGGGCGGGCGGAACAAGCTTGTCCGGGCCATAACTATGACGTTCATTGTCAGGTTTTAAAATCATTTGGCACATTTGTTCACCATCATTGGACGGTGTGTCGCGCGAAATAATTACGTCGATATATCCAATGTCAAGGTCACAATTTGAGTTCAAAGGTCAAAAATGGCCATAAATGAGCTTGTCCTAGCCATAATTATGTCATTCATTGTGAGATTTTAAAATCATTTGGCACATTTGTTCACCATCATGGGACGGTGTGTAGCACAGAGGAATCACGTCAATATTTCCAATGTCAAGGTCGCCACGACTAAAAATAGATTTAAAAAAAAAAAAAACTTACAAAGGGGGTTAATTTTGTTTGTTCATTTCAAAAAGTTCAGTTTGAGTTTTCTTCCTTTATCAGATTTTTTTTTCACAATGAAAACCTGGTTTTGAGACAATTTTGTCCCTTGTTTAGTTATGGTAGCAAATTTTATACTTATGTTTCTTACCGTTCCTTTTATTATTTCCCACAAAGTATTTGGGTTACAGTTCGTGTTGTTTTCTGCTACTTTATGAATTTCTTGCTTAATTTGATTTTGGTATTCATCATTTAAAAGCATGGAATTATTTAGTTTAAAATAACCAGGTCCTTTTTGTTGTATTTTATTGTCAATAATTATTTCAATTAAAGAGTTGTCGGTTTTGTATCCTGGTTTTATTTTTGCGGAATTAATGATGTTACATTTATTTTTTTAGATTAAATAGTAATCCAGTCTACAAAAAATGGCTGGTTTTCCACTTGAATGCCAAATGTAGCATTTTTTCTCTGGGTGAAGTGCTCGCCAAATGTCTATCAACTCGCATGCCTCGAGAATACAGTTTAATTTATTTCTGCTTTTTCTGTGTGTATCCTTTTTTCCGTTCTTTTTGTCTAAGTTTGGATTTAGTATGGTATTAAAATCGCCTCCTATTATATAATTTTTATCCATGTTTTGCAGAAGTTGTATTTCTAGTTTATCAAAAAAGCATGATTCATCTTTGTTTGGTCCATATATATTAATTATAGTGATTTATTGATTATTAATAATAACATCAAGTGTACATAATCTCCCTGGTATTAATTCTTTAAAATCTCCTATACTTATATTATCTTTATTTTTAATTAAAATACCTAAACCTTCACTATTTGATTTTTTTCCACTGTAAAAACTTATTCCATTCCAGTCTGATTTCCATTTGTCTTTTGTTAGCTCACAGACATATGTTTCTTGAAGTAAACACACTGAGTAATTATTTTCTTCAAACTATTTGAATACACTTTGCGTGTTATTATAATTATTTAGACCTCTTACATTTAGAGAACATATTTTTTCATTCATTTTTATATTTAAAATACTTCATGTTTATGGCTAGATTGCAATGTAATTGAACTTGCCTATACAATTTATAAAAAATCATACTGATATCCTGTTTGCCTGCGTTAGAAATTTGCTTTTTTCCTACTGGTTTATAATAATAGAATTTATGTTTTTTTGAACAATTAAGGTACAAATATAGATATATGTGCAAAAAAACAAAACAACAACACAACAATAAACGTACAGATCCAAAGAAGTACATAAATGCATATACAAATAGCACAACGGTAAATATTCAAATGAAAAGGAAAGTATACAGACAGGTCGATATGGTTGTGGGTACACAAACACAGAGCAATAACAATACAGACAGTGAGGGCAATATGCATGCATATACAGTTACAACAAGATAAAAGTACAAACAAATGAGAAAGCAGCCATTCAAACTAATACTGAGCATGTACATTTGGCACCGCCGATTTCATAGTGCAACGGACACGGTTTATAATATACAACTTACACCTACAACTTCACCGTGTTCTTAAAGTTTCTTCGTTCTATGTTAGATATTCGATTCCATATGCCCTTCTATACCTATAAAATAACCTGTTTAAATCACAATATAAAATACAGCATGTTCCTAAAATAGTTAAGCCACCTAGCTAGTGCAATATACATAGGCATGCTAACAGTATATGGTATATTATTTTAGTTTCACCAGCTTTACCAACATGTTCCAAAAATATTTTAGTTACCTAGCTAGTGCAATATACATAAACCTGTTAACATTATATATATTTTACTTAAAGTTTCACTTTTTTTTAACTTGTTACTAAGAATATATAAAGTTACATAGCTAGTGCAATATACATAAACATGTTAACATCATGTATTATTAAAAGTTTCAACGTTTTTTCAAACTTATTCTAAAACTGCCTAAGTTCACTAGCTATACTTGCACATGTTAACGTCATTTAATAATGATTAATTGTATCCAATTTGTTTAATGTAATTAATGATACAAAAAAACTCGGACTTAACCGTTACTGGTGTAGCAGGTGACTTCTGCTGTCTAAGTTGTCAAATAAGGTAACATTCATGAGTGAACACTCAGGTAACTAAAATATAAAAGTATGGTACAGTCTTTATAATATATAGAATCACTAAAATCAAAAAGGGGATACTGATTCATATTTTTACGTCATTTCCTTTAAAAGTGCCAGGTGAAGAAACCCTTATATGTTATAAGAGTTTCTATCAAGGATAATGATTAATTATGGTTTATTGTATTTATTCCTTAATCACGAAAGAAAAGATAAAGGAGATAAATACAAGTTTTACCGGGGTGTAATTAAGGCAGTTTTTTTTAAATAATTTTTTCTAGACGCTAGGCATAAATGGGTTAAGGATAACACAAAAAGTGTTGTGTTATAAATGCAAATTTAAATACAATGTTAGAATCAACAGACTGCAACTGTGAAATAACGAAATACTAGCTCAAAAATGTTCTTTTTTTCTCGATTGTAATATATTTATGTGCATAACAATTCTGTCGAAATAGCTTTAGGAATTGCAACAGCTGTAATAGATAGTGGTTATCACATGTCCGATAGCAAGCTTTTATTATGGATAGGTTGCCTATTTGGTGAGGACTTCTATCTACCGGGACTTATGACGTCAAACGCGCGATGCACGTGCACTCCAGCCGGCGTTGTTTGCGATGTAAGTTCGTTTTAAACTTGGCAATTCATTGAGGGTTTTTTACATTTGTTTTAATTAATTGAAATATATTTTAGTTAATTAATTGTCAAACAATCATGACGATGAGAATTGAAAATGCGTAGTATTTTCAAATAAAAATCAATATATATTTGTATGTGTTTAATCGATTAAATAAGAACTTATTTTGCCTTAACTATGCAATAATATCAAAGTATACAATCGCACGAGCTCTGCATTGTGTTGTAATAAACTTCACCAACACACGAGATTAATTGATCCATCATCAGTGTATAGCAGGTATCGCAATAAATATTTATAGAGTACAATATTAAAGCGACACATTTCACATTTTTGCTTTCAGAGACGGTAGTGCAAACCGACTGAGCCAGTGAACAACACTATGTAGCTCTAAACGTTTCCAGTATTTCAACACATTATGCAAGATTGTAATTAAATACAGAAACTGGTTGTTTTAGTTCACCTCAAGCTCCCTCCACACCCACACCCCCCCCCTCAACACACACAAAAACACACATACAGTAATTCGTTTCAGTATCATTGTGTATGTCAACAAAAAATACAAGTGACACACAAATAGAAATTGATATGTTTTGATAGAGTGGTACTTGTTTGTATTGAGATTAATAAAAGAGAGGATTTCGGTAATACAATTAATGTTCCTGATCCTGTAAATTATACGTATGTAGTTGCATATATCCTTATTCTGATTGTTTGCATCCAGATTGCAATATTTGAGCTGTGCTCTGTGAAAAGGGGGTTTAATGCATGTGCGTAAAGTGTCGTCCAATATTAGCCTAGGCTAATAAGGGACGACTTTTTCCGCCGAAACTGGATTTTTGCTAAGAAGATACTATTTTAAACAGAAAATATCATACAGAACAGAACAGATAATTTATTACGACTTGAACATAGTACATCATCTTCATAATATGTGTACATAATACACAAAAGGTCTTGTGTCAACATGGTAATGATAATGTTAGCAATACATGTTTATATATTCAAATAACTTAATTTCAGTAACAATATACATTTATAAAGAAGTAGGCAAAGGGGATGTAATCTAATATATTACAATAACTTAATTTTCTATAACAATATACATTTGTAAAGAAATAAGCAATGAGGATGAACAAAAAGACTATTGTGATCCTTCGACAATATTAAAAAGAGTTTTTCGGATAAACATAGCTTCTTTGATGTTTAGGGAAAGTTTGATAAGATCTTCTCTTTTGCACGATTTCATAAGTTCTAAAAATTTAAATACAGATGGATTTCTATGATATTTCGCTTTGATGTACTTTTTTCTAACTGTTGTGAAACTTGAACAAACAAGTACAAAATGGTATTCGTCTTCGATGTCCATTGTGTTACAGCAAAGGCAATACCTTTCTTCTCGCGAGATTCGATTTCTACCGAACCGGTTTGTATCCTTAAAGGATGTACCAAGAGTCTGAGTCGACTAAAATAAAATCGTAAGCTTCTATGTATAATATCTAAATATGTTTCGTATTCAAAATTTAGTTTATATTTCTTATAAAGCATCAAAACTGGACTTTGTAGCGACCTAAACCACTCTTGTTTAAAACAATCAATGACTCTATTTTTGAATTCACATAAAAACGTTTTTTCATTGATAGAAGCGCAGTTTTTGAAAACAGAAGTAAAACCATAATCATTCAAAAGTTTCTTTATATTTGTTACCCTATTTTTATAACCTTTCTGACAATCTCTAAAAGCATCATAATACACTGTGCGTAAAAAAATGTTGTCACTATTGACCACTTTTAACCAATACATTTTTTTGTATTTCAACAATTGTACATATCTTGATTTAATTGGGATTGCTGAGTCTCATTTAAAGAACTTTAATAGTATTGATGTTTCTGATTATACATGGTTTGGTAATAATCGTAAAAATATTCATGTGAATGCAAGAACTGGTGTCTGGTGGAGTTGGGTTTTTGGTCCGTAACAGTGTTCTAGATGTTTTTGATGTATCTATTTTAAATGACTCCACAGATGGTATATTATGGCTGAAATTTGTACACAAAAATGATAACTTTTGCTTTTTACCATGTGTTTGTTATCTTCCTCCAGAAAACTCTGCTAGGCATGTAGATGCAACTGCCTTTTTTGACACAATACTTGTAAACTTATATGAATATCAAAACCTAGGTCTGCCTTTTATTTGTGGAGACTTTAAAGCGGGTATATACGATTTTTATATGTGCTGAATTGTAAAATATTGATACAAATATGTTATAATAACACACAATATGCAAGAAAAATGATACATTTAAGACGAATTTCATAAAATACAGCAAATACAAATTAGGGCCCTGAGCCGATTGTGACGAAGATAATTCGTAATTATTTTCCTACAATAACCGATGCATTCGTCTTTTTAGTAAGTGTTTGTGTGTCGTATGAATCGATATCGCTGCAGGAATTTCAAATGAACCGTTAAACTAAATTAAGATTCACATCGTACATGCATGATATACATGCTGGCGAATTCGGCTGTACAGCCTTTTTCGATATCAGAATTAAATATCTGGCTTATTTAGCATTTTTCGACACATGTTCTTCTTAACTTT
The DNA here is from genome assembly GCF_020536995.1 of Dreissena polymorpha. Lineage (NCBI taxonomy): Eukaryota > Metazoa > Mollusca > Bivalvia > Myida > Dreissenidae > Dreissena > Dreissena polymorpha. The sequence goes on from NC_068369.1 coordinate 56,409,569, forward strand.
TATTTTAGTTCATATTGAAATATATGTATAATAAGTTTTTACACATTTTATATTAATAAATAAATATTTGACAAGATCGTATATACCCGCTTTAATAGTCGTTGTGGCGATTTGGAGGACTTCATAGCAGGTGTTGATAATATTATTGAGAGAGATGTGATAGACTTTAAAACAAACAAATATGGAGATCTTTTTATTGATTTTTTAATTAACTGCAATTTTTGCATGTTAAATGGACGTAATACAGTCCATAATGATTACACGTCAATTTCTGTAAAGGGTCAATCAGTTGTAGATTATTGCATAGTACCTTATGAAAACTTGTCATTATATAGTCAGTTCTATGTGCATACAGTTGTTGATGTTATGAACAGTATTGAATTGCAGGATAGTATTGCTCCAACATGTGTCCCTGACCACTCTATCCTCACATGGGTTATGGAAATTGAATCCACTGACTTGGAATTTGCTACAGATAAGACTGGGTCAGTACAAAGTACAGATAAATTTGATTGCTCCAGAATTCCTAATGATTTTCTGCTAAACCAAGTTTTGGTAGGTCAGATTAACGACTGTATTTCTAACCTTGAACAGGGTTACAGAACACAATCAGACATAGATCAGGCATTTGGAGATTGGTGTGGTATTGTACGGGATGAAATGTATGATAAACTTCCGTTCAAAACGATTATTCATGATTCCTGTAGAAGAAAGCGCAGGTCTGGTAAGCCATGGTGGAGTAATGAATTAAGTAGTCTATGGTCAGATATGTGCAAAAAAGAGAAGTTATGGTTAAGATGTAACAATAAGCATTTAAAAGTTCAGCTTAAGACTGACTATATAAGGTCTAGGAGGTTTTTTGATAGAGCGGTACAAAAGGCCAAAAGACATTACTGGTTTTCTACACAGTCTAGATTATCTAACTTAGCTTCTGATAATGATGTAGAGTTTTGGAAGACTATTGGAACTTGTGGTGTTGGCCAGGAACGTAAGAAGGGTATTCCTCTTGAAGTTGTGTTAGACAATGGGACAGTTTCTTCAAAATTGGAGGATGTGTTTTTGAGATGGAAGAATGACTTTGCAAATCTTTTGAATCAATCTGTTAATTCAAATGTCGGCCAGCATACAAGTAGTTTTGATAATGTGTACCATGAGGAGTTGGATAGACCTTTTTCAGTTTTTGAGGTGAAAGCAGCTATTGACCGAGCCAAGTTGAATAAAGCGACGGGCATTGACCAAATTCCTAATGAAGTTCTTAAGAATGACATGTCTGTCTCCTTTTTGCATTCTTTATTCTGTGTATGTTATGAAACTGGTATGGTCCCATCAATGTGGGGTAAAAATATCATAAACCCTATCCCTAAGTCGAGCACTGCTGATAAGAGAGATCCTTTACAATATCGTGGTATTAGTTTGGCTTGTACTATGTATAAATTGTATGCAAGTATTTTGAACCATAGGCTGTCAAGCTGGTCAGAACTTAATGATAAAATAGAGGATGAACAGAACGGCTTTCGCAAAAAGCGCAGCACTTTAGATCATATCTCTGCACTGACCAATATTATAGATGTTCGCAAGAAGTTACATAAATCTACGTTTTGTTCATTTATTGATTTTAGACGTGCGTACGACGGTATTGAGCGGAATTTACTCTGGCAGAGGTTGAATAGTATAGGTGTCCCAACAAAAATGTTAGATGCAATCAAATCCTTGTATGCGTCGGTCTCCTCTTGTGTTCGTATAAATAGCCATTATACTGATTGGTTTGCAGTTACCACTGGTTTACGGCAAGGTTGTTCGTTGTCACCGTTGCTGTTTAATCTCTTCCTTAATGACTTATCTGTGCAGATTAAGGCGGTTGGTAAAGGTGTTTTGATTGAAGACGAGCTAGTTTGTATATTGTGCTATGCAGATGACCTTGTGTTGATTGCGGAAAACGAGCAAGATTTGCAATGCATGTTAGATGTATTGAGCCAATGGTGTACCTCGAATAGTATGGTGGTCAATGCAAATAAAAGTAACATTGTGCATTTCAGGCCAAACTCTGTGCCCAGATCTGAATTCAACTTCAAATGTGATGTTCATGGATTAACTTATGTTGACAAATACTCCTATTTAGGTTTATTACTATCAGAACATTTGGACTTTAGTATTTCTGCCAAATCTGTTGCACAGAGTGCTAGTAGAGCACTTGGCTTACTTATTGCTAGATATAAAAGTATGGGTGGTATGTCATTTGCAGTTTATAGCAAGATGTACAATTCTACAGTGTGGCCAGTTATCTCATATGCATCAGCTATATGGGGCATACGGACATATGCATGTATAAATGCTGTTGAAAATAGGGCCCTACGCTTCTTTATGGGTGTTGGTAAATATACTCCATCAGCTGCATTAGCCGGTGATATGGGATGGCAACCACCTCTAGTTAAACAGTACAAACATGTTTGTAATTTGTGGCATAGATTTGGTAGTATGAATATGAACCGGGTCAATAGGAAGGTTTTTCAGTGGACTGTTAATACTGCTGGAGTTAAGTGTAAGAACTGGGTGTTCAGTGTGAAAATGATGTTTAAAGATTTGAATCTTGATGAATTCTGTATTTATCCAGCTACTGTGTCTAAACAAACTTTTAGTGACAAGGTTGATAGTGCTATGTTCTGTAAGTTTAAAAGTGATTGGAAAGATACTGTATTACAACCAAATGCAACAAGAGGGAATGGCAGAAACAAGCTAAGAACCTATTGTCAATTCAAGAATGAATATTGTACAGAAGAGTATTGTAAGATGATATTACCATATAGACATCGTTCTGCTTTTGCAAAATTAAGATGTGGGGTAGCCCCAATTATGTTGGAAATTGGGCGTTATGCTAATGTGCCTGTTGAAAATAGATTCTGCCCTAATTGTACAACTTGTGTTGAATCAGAAACTCATGTTATGCTATACTGTCCACTTTATTCTGATATCAGGACCTCTCTTTTTGAAAAATGTCATACCATTACTGATTTTAACTCTATGTCAGATATAGAAAAGATGGTAGTTTTATTCTCCAACAAATTATTGATAAGAGATACTGCCAAAGCCTGCTACAATATTTTAATGACCAGAAATGCTTATTTGTATAGATAGGTTACACATTCTATATGGCATTTTAGTTTTTAGATTTTATCAATTATTTGTAGATAACATAAACAAACTACATTTTTGTACAATAAGGGAATAGGACCTTTGATTGTTGCTTTAAATTATTCCAACATGACACTCTGGAAGTAAATATCTTAACTAATACTTTTAAATTCTACACACAGGTTTCATGAGATTATTTTTATATTGAAACTATCAAAGGTCTCAATATTCCACTTATGCAATATTGTTTTATTGTTTTATACCCATGTTTTATAATTTTAACATATTTGGTTAACTTTTAACTGATGCATAGTAATTGTGTTCTTGACTACTGTTATGTCTCTTATAAATCCATTATATGATTGGCACTGTAATTGATATGAATACTTTTATTGTTGTATATACTTGTACAGTGATGAGACAGAAATAAAGATAGAAATGTATCTTTCACACGTTTTATTGCATTTTGGTATCGAGGTCCGTGAACTTTGCAGGGAAAATGCCCTTTACTTCGTGAAGATTTCAATCATGAATACGGTCTGATCGATGTTAACTGGGTCACGCCAGTTGTGTATCGTGTTATTTCTTAGAAGTTGACCCAGTATTTGTAAAAATATTGCAAGACATATACATTTCCAGAAAGGAAATTTATTTCTGCGTTGAATAAGACCAAGATCGTGAAAATCGCTGCAAAATTAAATAATGTTCAAAACGATGCACCCCGTTTTCGGGTGATTTCTAGTTGAATACCTTGTTTTGTATATATATTTGATAGTACAATTTTTATTTCAGAAAAGTTGATTTTTCGTTATAATATGATAATTATCATTCAAAATGATGTTTCACTAATTAATATCATAGCCACACGATAACCACCTGTGATGAGTAACACTCCTTCCCTCAAAAGATTGACAGTACTAAACGGATAAAATAGACACCTTCGTAGCCGATCGTGCTACATCGGCTATCTCCGGACTTATCCGTAAAATAGGCAGATTTAAGCAATAAATCGTCTGCTGATCCAGAGTGCTTCGTAGCAGGGTATTGATGGTGTGAAAACATCGACGACATGTTGTGACACTAGCGATAATAATAGGGTGATATTTATTGGTGATGATGTTGTGGAGAAGGAAGAAAAAAGAATGTTTCGAGTTCATCGCGGTATTATATAGGAGAGTTATTGGCTGTTTGTAAAATTGGCACGTACGTCAATAAAAATATCCAAGTGGTGCAGATTGATTGGATATACCTTATTATCAACTTCAATGAGATTTAAATTAATAACAGAAGCTTCCTTTCGTTACCATTCACGGGTTTACCTTGCTTTTTCTTTCTATGTTATTCAATGAACAAGCTTAAAATGTTTACTAATTTTTAACTGTTGGTTTTAAATGGATCTTTTCACGGTTTGGTAAATTGACAAAATTGAAACAAGAAATATCTTTAAAAAAAGATATACGGCGTTGATTGTGGTTTGAGTTTGTGAAAGGTAAAGAGTTTAAAAAATGAGACCAATGATAGCGAATGTCTTTCTGTGCAGTTCTTAGCTGGATCACACGCAATACGGGATGTTACGCGGAGTTTTCGCGGCTTATTTTACATAATTACATATTGCTGGTCATAAACCTATAGATACAAAACAGAAAACCAAATGAAGAATGGAAGTGAAATTTAAACATATGAGTCAACCGGCCACACGCGAAGTATCCGTACATATTTTAAATATTTATACGCGCGTTCTTCAAACAAACCTTTTTTAGTGGTTTGTCGGGCATTGCTTTTTGATTCGATTATTAACAGTATCGAGAATCATCGCGCTCATGCTTAATACATTAGGCAATATGGTGGAATAATTCTTGTTAAATTAATTAAAAATAATATTTATCATGGTATTGTTGAAAACACATAAAGACTCTATTATTGACATACCATAATTATATCGCTGAATATCTTAATTTAACATCTTTATAGTATAATATTTTACAAACAGTTATTCATAGCAAAGCAGCATAAAACAATTGGGTATACTGTTATGTCAAAAGAATTATGTAATTTTATCAATAAAAGTTACAGCACTGATACAGATTCAAATAATACAAATAATAACAATAGTAATACTAAATAAAATGATAATATAAATAATAATAATAGCAAGAAGATGGAAAAACAAGAAGTAGAAAAAAATGACGATGATAATTACGACATCGTCCATGAAGACAACGACGACTATTCAAAGAAAATGCCCCTGTTGTTTTTGTTGTTGTTGAAGATCAATATGAAGTATAAGAAGAATAAGAAGAAATGGAAGATCATGATGATGATGTTGTTGTTGTTGATGATATTGATGACGATGATGATGACGACGATGTTGTTGTTGATGTTGTTGATGATGATATGATGGTGGTGGTGGTGGTGATGATGATGATAATGATGATGATGACATGATACAATTATACCCAAGCAATTAATTTTTATTCAAAAAAGGAAAATTAATTTATGATTGATATTTATCTTACATTTAATAATTCCAAAAAAAGAAAAATTCTATTGTGTATTTATTGACTTCCGATATTTTTTACCGTATTGATCTTAACATATTATGGCAAAAGCGATAACTTTGTGATCGCACTTAAAGCTATGTACAACTGGGTTTAATCATGCGCACCTTATAAAACTTCACGTGTTGCCTGATTTTTGCCTGTTCATTCAATCGGTGTCAAACAGGGAGAACGCAGTTCTCAACTGTTAGCCATGTTTTTATTATAAATTATATAACATATCATCGACACTCTACGGAAAGCTCGGTGGTATTACTTTTCGTGTATGTCGCCAAATCCATTCGCTAAAATATTGTTATAAAGTGATCATATGGTAAAACAGTGTGTAACATGCTAAAGAGGGTTACAATAAGAAATACGTTAAATGACAAAAACAATTGGGTATCAAATGTACGGGAATGTAGCATTAGTATTAGTATTAGTAGCGAGCTCGCAGAGCCGCCGCAGGCGGCTCTAGTAGCTCGCATTACGTTAACACGTATATATGACTGTAGATCCACACAGGTTGTTGTTTTGAAAAGTTTGGTATCTGCGCGCGCAACCGAACTGGATATCCGCAATATCCGAAACCGGAATAGGATATTTTCGATGTAAATAACCAGCGTCTCCTGATTGATCATAATGATAAAATAGAAAAAAATGATCAAATTTACGGCTTTTACATATTCTAAAACTCTTCTCTGTATTTATTGTTACAAGAGCGCTATATTTCGAATAAAGCATCAGCATTCTTCGTGTAAAAAAATTGTCATCATTTAGGGACTTCCTCGTTCGATGACGTCATCAGCAAATTTATCCAAGTAACAAATGACGTCACCGTTGTGTGTGTACATAGCAAGTGTCAACAACGACGGCTACTCGCATTTTTTATTTAAAATGATGACAACAAAAGTAAGTGCTATTATTTATTGGACGATTGCCATTGAGGAACAAACACACGATTGGTTCGGCATGCACTCAGGTACCAAACTTTTCAAAACAACAACCTGCACAGTCAAATACTCGATTTCATAATCATTTCATATACAGTTTGTCAATCAGTTCCGGTTAATGAAATTATCCGAGTGTAAAACAAACACGCACAGCATAAAAGGATTTTACTTTATTATTGATTCATTTGATAAATGTCTTGACTGCAATAATCTGTTACCAATTGATTCCAGGATGTATTTTACTTTTCGAAAATTTCAGTTTTTATTTACCCTTCTATCAAGCATTTTCGGTTAATCCAAGGTGTTCCGAATAATACGATGTACCTGTACTGGTGGGCATCTCAAACGGGGTTTTAACTGTCAGATTTGACAGCTGATTGTTTCCTTACATGAAACAACCATAAAAAACATTTATGATTCATGGTCAAACATTTTTATTGATAGATATATACAAAAACTATCAGGCACCATTTTGCAAGTAAACTTTCTATATAAAAACACTTCAGATATCATGTGACATCACAAGTTCCATAGCTGATCCTTCAGGTAATGAATTTAGTGCACCTGAAATAACATCAAAATCATTTCTACATGGTGTAGATATAATGTAATCACAAGGCAGCACGACTCCACCCCCTTCTTCGTGTTGGACTGATCATGGGGGATTACTAGGTACAGGTGCACCAGTGACCTCAGACAACACTTTACCTCCATTGTCAATATTTTTTCTGAAATAGGGTGCTAAAGATCTAGGCACACGACCAATTGGCAAACCAGCCACATCTGTCAGTTTTAAATGTCTCTTATCATCAGTTATTATTCCGTGTATATCAGGTGCAAAGAAATCCATCTCTGTGATCCAGACCAAACAGGCGCATACATCCTTTATATTTGTGTACTCTGGCTCCACATTAAGCGGACAACGCGGTAAAATCATAGGGGGTCTAATCTCAAAGGCATGGTAACCCTTTATGATAGAGTTCTTTAAAGTCATTTTATATATAGAACCACTATCATCTGGCTTGGAGGAGCCAGCATCAACATCACCATCTTGCTTCTAAAAGGAATAAAATACAGTATGAATAAATAATACTATATTGTTTACCTTTTTTCAAGAAAATCAATAGCATTATGGAGTCTGATCCCTTTAAAGATGACAAAGAATGAAGAACAGAATAAAACAAGAATAGGTCAGTTTAATGGCTTTAACAATAACAAACGAACTTAAATGTTTTTCCCAAACAGACATGTATGATCTATATAACTGACCAAACAATTTTAATAACTTTTTATGAAAATCTCAATTAATATTCAAACTTGTGCAATGATTGTACAATGTTCTTACAGTAATATAACAGTTAAAACATAATGGTATGTACACAAGTGATCCAGCAACTATATTATTATGAAGGTTGATCTTGTTAACTGTACAAAAACATTAATATACACATAAGTCACTACATTCCAACAATTGTATATGAAGTTTGATCTTATAAACAGTACCACATGTTCATACACATTGAATTCACCCTCTTTATATGCTTTCGTAAGAAGTCTTTTTCAATTTGGTGAAACTGTTATGTGCCTTTTTAATTGTCTTTTTTGCATTTATGGTAAAGGAACTTCTCTTTTGTGGTATCATACTCAAATCCTATTGGTGAGCAGTCTTCATGTAACCATGATGTGCAATCATCACACTGAATCCGTGTGGTGCCAAGCATTAATTTCTGATCTTCCGCCCATGACATTTCACAAACAACACAAAAAGCTTTGTCATTATTGTTAGAGTCCGGGTTCAGCTATCTGTTTTCTATTGCGTTTAACTGATTTTGCTGCTGCTTTCCCTTTTGATGTGTTAATAGAGGATTTCCCTTTAACAGCTGTGTTTACAGATGTCTTCTTCACAGCACTACTTACAGATGAATTCTCATTATTTTTCAAATAATCTTGTTTCGCTTTCTTCTCTTTCCGAGCAAACTTACGTATGTTATCAAGGTTTTTGTTTTCAAGCTTTCGGATACATTCGGGTGAGGTCAAGTGGTCTGGCAACTCATCTAAAGTGCTCTTGCGTTTCTTTTTTATTGTTGTGGCTTTAGGTAATACCAATGCCTCTTTCAATACAGGTGACACATTACTGCTGGGTGTTTCACAAACAGGATCAGACTCTTGGATGAGACAAGTGGCCACATTCGCTAAGAGGTCTAGTGCACTGCATTCACCTTGGTCTTTGTACACAGAAGATGAGGTCCCTGCCTGTACAGTTTCGTCAGGAATAGATTGAGATGTCACTTTTGATTTCAATATTACATATGTGTCGTAACCAGGTGATATTCCTTTGACATTGTATCCCTCTTGCAGCCTGTTTTCATACTTCTTCTTTACCGGTGTAGATAACACACTTTCATAAGCACTTAATACTTGTTCATGTTCACTTATTTGAACCTCAGACAAGGACCTGCTTTCTGTTTCCTTCTCATATACACTTAGTATGGAATCCTTTTCAGAATGACTGAATGTCATATTTGTCTTTAGCTGTTCATCTGTGATGACTTCACGACTGACAGGATAGATACCAGATGAACGAAAGCTACTAACAATTGTACATGGCTTGTAAAAGTCCTTAAAGCACTCCTTCAACTTCTCTGCAAAGTTTGTTTTGTTAATCACAACACCTGGTTGTTCTCTGTTGTGTTTCCTGACAGTTGTATACCATTGTTTCTTCAAGGGTCCAAAACACCTTTGTCCAGTGGCTGCATTAGGTGCGTTGCGTTTTGCACTATTCTATACAGTTCAATACCTTTTGACTGCGCTTTTGTAACAATGTTACGGTTGATGTGCGATCCAACAGAGTCTATCAACAATACAACAGGTTTTTCTGTAACTATGTGCCTGTCGAAGTGATCCAAGTATTTCTCAAATGTTACAAAGTCCATCCATCCTTTCTCTGTATATGCCACAGATCCACCTGGTAATGAGCAGTTCAAAGGATTAACTCCTTTTGGTGGCGGTTCAGGGTACACATAAAACGGTGGCATCATAGAACCACTAGCACTAGCTGAGAACATAACTGTCAAACGTGCTTTGGTTGACGATCCTGACATGTGCGGAACTTGTGTTGGAAATTTCTCCTTGGATGGTCCTATTACATATCCAGCCTTACTTCCCATCTGAAAGCCTGTTTCGTCGGCATTCCAGATTCTTTCTGGCTTGTTAAGAAGATCCCTTTCTGCGAGAAAATCCCTGAAGTTTGAATACCACTTATCCATTCTTTCACTAGTTATTCTGCTTCGTGAAGCTTCCAGCTAAACTTCTCTTCTTAACCCAACAATGTCTTTGTTTCTCTCCATGAATCGCTTATACCATTCATAAGATGGTCTATTGTTTGTGAACGGAGTCTTTCTCTTTTCAGTCACTACAATATTCTGGACTAGATCCATGAACTCACCAGCTCTCAGACCCATACCCCTTTTGGCCATTTCACTCAGAAATTCAGCTAGTTCTTTCTCTTCTTGAGTAGAAAACACTGTTCCTGGTCCATTCTTAGAATCTATTGCAGTCTCACCCGAAACTCTTCTGTACAGGTAACTATAACTGAGATCATGTTCTACTGAAGCCTTATGTATAGATACCTTTTTGACTTGAACATCATACAAAGCACGCCTTGTTCTGATTTTCTTGTCTTTTCTGGGTGATAAAGGCTTTCTGTATTTCTTTTTAACCTTTTCTGCTGACCACACCACTGGACTGGTCCCAAGGTTAGCCTACAATAGCAAAAAAATACATATTGAGTGAAAGTTTAATTTAATTGGACCATTCAGAAAATCAGTTTTAAATTGTATAGAGCTACCTTATAGAAAATGTTTAACTATGAATAAAATGGCTGTTAAACAACTAAACCACCTTTTATAAATCACAGTATTATTACAATACATGCAAACAAGACAAAACACATCATTTTATTACATATTCAATGATATAATTGAAAATAATAATTTTGAGCCGACCCCTACACTTCATAAATGGCTGATCCGCAACTGATTGAAAGACATGCGTCATAAATAACATCGATAAAAATAGATTGCATTAACAAATGCATAATATTTTTTCTATGTTCATACAGCAATAATAGATGTACATTTTTCTTTTTTCTTTTTGGGCCATTTAGGGTTCTTAATTATGAGTATTAGATTAGTTGATGGCAAACATCAAAATTTACACGTGAGCGTCTGCAGTGATCTTTTTCAACAGGCGCTTGTCCGGATGTAAAACAATGGAAAATAAAATAAAATTTTGCAAATTTGTTTTCAAAAAAGATTATCCTACGAAAGCAAGTAAAGAAAATCCTATATTGTTTCGATTGTTTTGAAACACTGGGGTTTAATTATGAAAATTAACCGGAACTGCTTTATAATTGGAACTGATTGGCAAACTAGTGTATTTATTTTTCTTTAACTGTCTAAGTCATGCATTACATTTAAATTTAAAGGTGGTAAGTCACATTTGAGTATCATTTCAACATGGCCAAACTTTATTATCTCATCAAAATTTATATATCAGTGGTTATATTCTAGATATCTATTATCTTCTATTGAAACAAGAATTTAGCTTAATTTGTATGCCTCACAAAATGATTCAAACAAATATTTCTACCTTTGACAATATCTCATAGTGAGGGAGATAGTGTCCTTATTGATATTTGAGCTAACCTTTCTGGTAAAGAACATTCTAAATTAATTATTTGATAATTACTACAAATAGTGCAATGTTTATAGATACTATAAAATGTGATTGATTCAAGCAATCAAACGATGTGATCAAATGTGATTAATCATATTTAAAACATAAATTCATATAAGATATAAATAACTTTGAGGTCGGTGACATGACAGTCGCTACCTTTAGTACGGTGGCTGACTTGACAGTCTCTACCTGAGTACGGTGGATGACGTGATAGTCTCTACCTTGAGTACGGTGGGTGACGTCACTGACGTGACAGTCGCTAACCAAAATGACTTTAAACAGTACATGTAGTTAGGAATATACAAATTAATTTAATCCTAGTATTTTGGTACTTAAAAATATATGTACTTACAAGTGTAAAATTATCAAAGTGTTATATCAATGGTTTTAAATAACATTTTTTGGTGGGTGACAAAATTATCGCTGACCTACCTTGCATTTATTCCTCAATTATGGTAATTTGAAATTACTTTGACTTTAAATGCTCAAAAAAGAAAATAAAACAAATATGCTACCTGGCCCTTGTGAAATCTTAGTACAGTATGCAACTTTGAGAAATCATTGCTGATGCCAGTGACGATAATGTGCACCTGAAAATTATAATTGAGAAGGTAGCAACAGTTGGATGTTCTAAATTTTTACATTATATGTTCTAGTTGACTGTTTAGTGTTTTAAGGAGGTAATGCCAAGGTGATACATACTAGATTAATATATATGTCCTTGATATATACCAATCTTTGTTTGCTGCACAATTTGTTGATAGTTTTATGTGTTACGCAACTTTCACCTGCGATCTATCTTCTCTTAAGGTATACATAATTATCGAAGTAGAGGTCACTTTATGGTTTAGATTATTACTTATAAAAATATAAGAGTTATTTAGTTACAAGGACTGTTCTGTTGCTCTTATCCGCAGTTGGTATTCGAACCATATATATTTTACCAGATTTGTGCAAAATAAGGTGATTTTATCTCAACTATAAACAATCGGCAAATAAGCACCATTTTTACAAACATAAGCTTTTGTGGGCTTTTCAAACATTACCTCATGTGAGCCTTTGAACTGACAACATACTGTTCTAAATCATAACAAAATATCAATTAAATGTTATTCTTTGTAAAATTTTCCTAAGCAAGGTAATCATGCTATTATACAGCATTGCAGTTTTCCCTATATATTTTTCAAAAGGTCAGATAGCTTAATTGGTAGAGCAACCCAGGCCAATATCATATGATCATTATCATCAGATGGCTCATGTGTGGTTTCGGGTTCGAATCCCGATCTGACATTCGTAGGAAAACCTGTGGTTGCAAGACTGGCAACTGATAGTGTGACAATCTGTTTTGGACGGGGTTTTGGGCTAAAAGTTCTGTTCATCAGGTCACATGAAACCCTTTATAATATGGTCCGTTTTTTGTTTGATTGCTGATTAACATAATAATTAAAAGTTGATTTCCTTATTTTTTTATACCAGTGCCTATATTATTACAAGTCTTTAAGAACTCCACGTACGTTCTTCTGTTAGTCCAACTTGTTGACGCTCTCAAATATTAAGCTACTTTTTATATTGGTAATATTTGGAGAATTTAGTCCATATAAAAAGTATCCTTTAATTCTTTGCGCGTCTTATAAATGAGACTAGTTCTTCTCTTATGAAGTGCCTATAATAATTTTATTTAAATATCATCCTTATTAAAGTTTTTTGTTAGTTTTTTTCTATTAAAACTTTAATCGAGCTCGCTTTGAGGCTTTGCCTTATTTCATATTATTAGTATCATTATTATTATTATGATTATTATGTTACTTTTATTAGTTTAATTAATTTTATTTTACTATTATTAGTAGTAGAAGTATTATTATTGTTGTTGTTTTGTTATTATTAGCCTCGTTTCATGCAATCGAGCTAAAAAAAATAGGTTTAGAGGGGCCTTTTCATGGATAATCTTTCATTCTGAATAAAAACAATTTTTCACAAAAATCTTACGTTCAGTCATTTTAAGGTTGGTGATGTCACTTTCTTTTATACCTAATGATAAAATATAACATTTCTGCAGTGAAATAACAGCAGTGAAAAAAACAAATTGTTCTTTTCACCGGTGAAAAGAACACATTTTCGGAACTCCTTTTTCTATTTTTAGATTATCATAAATAATTATATATATATATATATATATATATATGCTATGATCACGAGTGAATTAAAATCGACATTCCACCGAATTCAACAAATTTTAATTTTTATTTTATGCTTATTCACTGTTTATTTACATGGTTTAAGAGTTTTACTGAAGAATTTCGCTGGTATAATGACGTCATTTTGTCACACTTATTACGTGATTTTGTGTTTTGATATTTATTGAGGCACGCCACGGGAAAAACTCCGAGAAATGGTAACTTTTCAGCGAAAGGGAAACAGCTGTTAATTATTTTCTTGAAAAAGGGGCATAAAGGAAACAGACAATTTGTTCATGTGAGTATGAACAAATATCCTCTATATAAACGTGAAATATGACGTCGTCACATCTTTTTGCGGAAGTCCTGGATCAAAATCGGCACTTAAATTGGTTTTAACTAGAGTTTATTTTTTGTCCTGTTCACAAAATATTCTATTTTTAGCTGCCTTATCAGTATAAATAAGGACATGTGGTTTGGTTGTATAATGTCATAATTAGCGATAACAAAGGTTTTAACTTCTTCCCAAGCACACTAAATCTAGCCCCAGGCCTTCAATGCCTACAGCGCTTTGATTTTATATTGCATGTGATTGCTAACTTAAGTAAACACAACGCATTCACTTAATCTTATAATTACGATAATATTAAAGGGGCCTTTTCACGTTTTGGTACATTTACAAAATAAAAAAAAAATATTCAAATTTTCGTTTTAGTTATGATATGTGTGAGGAAACAGTAATACTTAACATTTACCATGCTCTAACTACGAGGATTGCTTATATAAAGTATAAAATAACCACTCACTGTATGAGCAACGATAGCCGATTGGTCTAGAGGGTATGGTTTTTACTCCAGGACTCCGGGGTTGAGTGGTTCGAGCTCTGTTGAAGGTAACCTTTGTTTATTCTTTTTTTATTGTAACATTGATTTTTTACTGGAGCTTTTTAGATCCAATGTTTATATTTATAAATATAAGGCATTTAAAGACAAAATTTAATACATGCCAAAATCTGTGAAAAGGCCCATTTAAACTAAATACTATGCACTACAAAACACACAATACATAACAAATCTACATAGTACAGCGTGATAAGATGATTACTTAAAGCATTCTTTAAATGCATTATCGGTAACAAGAAAGGTACTTGTTATTTGCTTTATCACTGTGTTATTGACACGTTACACATTCCGTTATAAATTCCAGTAATCGGTGTGGCATGTTGTTTTAAGTTGGCGAAAACATTAATTGGCAGTTTTCCCGCGATACAAACAATATCATTTTAAAATAAATTACATTGTTTCAAATTATGTTTCAGGTAATCTTTTAGTAGAAAATGTAACTTGTTAACTGATGGTTCTTTGAGTTACCCGATTAGCTGGGAAACTCTTGTTACTGACACTTTATTATTGTTGTTAAATAAGTTCTTTTTCCCCACGATCTACCTCATTCGTCAGTAGTCTTTTCAACTCGTTATCGTACACGTTTTATTAATAAATGAGTTACACATTATACTTGCCACATTCCAACTGAGATTTTCTATCTGAATATATATTTATCGTAACGTTATTGATCATGTTACATATCTTAAATCAGCCTTATTTTCTGTATATTCAGAATTTGTAGACTTAAAGCTTCTATAACGGTCAAAATCAACGAAAACTTCGTAAAGTATTTCGTGAAATAAAGTTAACGCCTAAGCAATCGGTGTTCCTTTTAGCAATATCCACAATTTCAACGCGAGATGTGGTATGATTACATATATTTTTGTACATACAAAATGCTCATTTTAATTTATTTGTGACACAATTAATTCCATTTAAATTTCCCACGAATATATCTATTTATGCGACACACGAACACTAAAATAGTGTTAATGTGTCGTATGAATCGATATCGTTTGCAGTAAATTAAAATAGGCAAAGCAATAATAAAAACGAGCATTTTTATACGCCCGTTTTTAAAAACGGGACGTACCGGGTATTACAGTTTCACCGTTGGCGGGCGTCGTCCACAGCAGTGTCCGCTCTCTAATTCAAATAGTTTTCATCCGATCTTCACCAAACTTGGTCAGAAGTTGTGTCTAGACAATATCTAGGTCAAGTGCGAATATGGGTCATGCCGGGTCAAAAACTAGGTCACGGAGTTACTTAGTGCATTTCAAGGATTAAGCATGGTGTCCGCTCTCTAATTGAAGTAGTTTTCACCCGATCTTCACCAAATTTGGTCAGAAGTTGTGTCTAGATTATATGTAGGTCAAATTGAAATATGGGTCATGCCGGGTCAAAAACTAGGTCACGAGGTTACTTAGTGCATTTCAAGCATTTAGCATGGTGTCCGCTCTCTAATTGAAGTAGTTTTCATCTGATCTTCACCTAATTTGGTCAGAAGTTGTGTCTAGATGATATGTAGGTCAAGTTCGAATATGGGTCATGCCGGATCAAAAACGAGGCCACGAGGTCACATAGTGCAATTCAAGCATTTAGCATGGTGTCCGCTCTCTAATTGAAGTAGTTTTCATCTGATCTTCACCAAATTTAGTCAGATGTTACATCTAAATGATATCTAGGTCAAGTTCAAATATGGGTCATGCCGGGTCAATAACTAGGTCACGTAGTGCATATCAAGCATTGAGCATGGTGTCCAAAACCTTCGAACGGGCGTATCTTGTGACAGTTTGGCACTCTTGATGTATCTACAAACATCTATTTTACCAGATTATCGGAATAAACTCCCTTCGGAAGAAACACCCTTCCCTAAAAACGGCATAGCGCGAGAAACACCCTTTCACATTTTGCATACACGGAAGAAACATCCTTCCATAGCGGAAAAAAAACCCTTCAAGTTTTCAGACAGGCGGAATAAACCCCTTTCCTAATTGTGATCCAAAATCCATAATTAAATGAAGGTGCAAAAATCTGATTAAAGAAGTGAACCGGCCGTTTGTTCGCAAGTTGTCAATGATAGACATTAAATACTCAAACTGTGAATCTCAAACATCGTTATCGTGATAATTAAAGTATGCCCACGTTTCGTATTCAATCATCTTTTGACTGTTTTCGAAAAAAGGGCAAACTGTTGCCAGTACCAGTGTTATTCTGACCTAATGGCTGAGAAAGAATGAATACGGGTCATTGCCATCAATAAAAAGCAATATATGTTTACAAAAGACACCATCGCATTATAAATGAAGTAAGTAACAGATGATTACATTGCTTTGCATTACAGTTGACGTTCGATACATTTACTTAAGAGGTTTGTTGTGCTTCTCACGAAATAAAGGAATTGTGCTTTCTCTTTCCAAACGTATTGAAGGTATAAGCTGTTTTTTTAATATTTTGTTATTTCAAAAATACTTAATGTAGTGACATTTAGTCCTACCGTATATGTGTTAATACACAGCTAGTTGTAATATAATAACTAAAATGACACGTTTATTGGGCTTATTTATTCTGAACTATACGTATTAAAGAAAAGATTAAAGAAGTGAACCGGCCGTTTGTTCGCAAGTTGTCAATGATAGACATTAAATACTCAAACTGTGAATCTCAAACATCGTTATCGTGATAATTAAAGTATGCCCACGTTTCGTATTCAATCATCTTTTGACTGTTTTCGAAAAAAGGGCAAACTGTTGCCAGTACCAGTGTTATTCTGACCTAATGGCTGAGAAAGAATGAATACGCGTCATTGCCATCAATAAAAAGCAATATATGTTTACAAAAGACACCATCGCATTATAAATGAAGTAAGTAACAGATGATTACATTGCTTTGCATTACAGTTGACGTTCGATACATTTACTTAAGAGGTTTGTTGTGCTTCTTACGAAATACTATAAGTGTAAATGTGTGCATATTGTTACTGTTTAAGACTAAATCGTAACCAATGGATGGGCTTTGGAAAGCATGTGTGTTCGTGTTGATTATTGAAGCAGGAATTGTGCTTTCTCTTTCCAAACGTATTGAAGGTATAAGCTGTTTTTTTTAATATTTTGTTATTTCAAAAATACTTAATGTAGTGACATTTAGTCCTACCGTATGTGTGTTAATACACAGCTAGTTGTAATATAATAACTAAAATGACACGTTTATTGAGCTTATTTATTCTGAACTATACGTAATTTAATGTAATTAAAAGTTTATAACGTAACTAAATGAGATATCTATTGATTGATTTTGTGCAGATTTGAGTAATGTGTTTGAATATCAATTAAGTAATAAATATCTAATTCGAAGGAAATGGATCATATTAGTTTTACGAGTTTAATAATCATTTGTTATTCTGAATGCACCTATCAATGCACTAGACTATAGGGTAAAGTAAGAAATGGATTCGGTAAGTAAATAAGCACAATAACAATTCGCTAATATTTTATGTTTTATGTGTAATTGTTGGTGCATTATTTCCTTGTTTTTACACCCCTCATTTTTGGCACAGTTCTTTTTGTGATAGCTATAAAACCATATTATTTAACCCTTATACATACCGGTACACCTTGTTTAGCTAATCGCATTTAAATGTGTCAAATGCCATTTTTTTTGCATTTATTTGAAACAATTATATGTTAAGCATATTAATTAATCCTGTATAAGTTTATGTCGAATAATTGCATTTCACTTTGCTCTCGTGGCAGGTGGCATATGCACTAATGGATGTTTTACCAGCTGTCAACACAAGATTAATGGCTTTTGCTGCAATACATGCGCAAGTAAGCGTTTTATTTATAAATTTTGAACGACAGAATATTTTTATTACGCCTGCTTGGCAATTCTTTAATCATTCGACTAATTTCTAAATACCTTAATCATGGTGTAAGGTATAAATAATTAATAAATAAAATAAATACAAACAAAATTACAAGAATGAGGCAAACGAAAAGCTTATCAAGCAATCATAAAAATATAACTGTGTTGTTTAACACACCTATAAAAAAATATTTCTTTATCATATCTTAAATTCAGACACACGCGCAATTCTGTTATGTATACGCTTTCTATAAATACAATCCTATCACCTGACAATACTTTCAAAATGACAATTTTCAAATTTCGGGGTTAATTGCATTATCGTTCTAGTAAATTTAGAATTTAAATACTCATCCGTTAGCTTAGTTCTCTAAAGTGGTCTACCTCTTTCAGCCCCATCCTCGTCCTGGGAGGGCGTGGTTTGTAACCCCGTGGTTGAGTGTGACCCGCCCGACGTTGTCATGACCTTGGACGGCCGCTGCTGTCCAGTCTGCGTTAAAGCAGGTTGACAATCTTTTCATATTGGGACATTCTAATAAAAATAAGTGTTTTAAGAGTTGAACTTTGAACATGAATATTATCTGGATGTGATACTGTATTGTTATGATGCTCACTCCGAACTTCTTTCTTTTGTTTACGAAATCGAAAATAAAAATGAGCCGGTCGTAATGCATATGCGTTAAGTCCGCACGGGGTAATCATGGACAACACTTAGCGCTTTCATGGAAATCATTTGTTCGTGTAAAGGAATTCTCATGTAAACGAAACAACAGTCTAGGTGGAAAGTATCGTCCCAGATTAGCCTGTGCGGGGTGCTTTATTCACATTCATTAAGCCCGCTTTTCCCAAAGCGCGCCTCAAGTATACCAAACAACGTCGTATTTAAAACGGCTTTCAGATTTCCACAAGCCAGTCATTTGCAATACACAATTTTCGAACAACAACGTTTTTTGTTTAGATTCCAGATATCTAGAGGAATAAAAAAGAATGTTAAGAGCACACCAGATTATAATTAATACTTGAAAGAATTTAATAATAATGTTTGTACGCTTCCATACATATAAAACATGTTACATCATTATTTTGACAGAGAAAAAAAAACACTCATTCTTTTCATTATCATCAAAATGCGTAATATGTTCAAATGGGCATCGTTCCGTGAATAATGATATTATAATTAAGATATCTTACAATCCTCCTTAAAATGGTAACATACAGCATATGGAATGAGATGAAAAACACTGTGTATTCACCAACTCATGTTTCACGTGTCTCTAATAGCTAACAGGTATCACAGCTTTATTGAGTTTTATTGAGTTCTATTGAGTTGTTTATTGTATGCGATATGCGAAGCTGGTAGAATGACAACGAAAAACATACAAAACCAATATAATATATTTATTGGTTATTGTGACTTCAAGTTAAACATAGTTCAGACCTTTTGAAATTGCATCCCGCAGGTTCGTGTCAGTTCGGAAGTGACTGGAACAACGTCCACTTGGGCTGCCCCGACCCCAGAACAATTGGTTACCGTCGGCCTCTTAGCAACTGCTGCTTCCTGTACGCTAACAATGCACGTGCGTATCAATGGTAGTAACCTACTGTGTATGCCATGCATAGCAACGACTTTATAAATTGAGTCGCGTTCTGAGAAAAGTGGGCATAATGCATGTGCGTTCAGTGTCGTCCCAGATTAGCCTGTGCAGTTCTCACAGGCTAATCAGGGACGACACTTTCCGCCTGAACTGGATTTTCGTGTAGAACAGACTTCCTTTAAACGAAAAATACCATAAAAGCGGAAAGTGTCGTCCCTGATTAGCCTGTGCGGACTGCACAGGCTAATCTGGGACTACACTTTACGCACATGCATTATGCCCAGTTTTCTCAGAACGCGACTCAATTGATTTCAGTTTTCTTTAAAGTGTTGTGTAATAGTGTCATAATGACATACAGATAATATGTGTGTCACAGCGATAAGCAGTTTCTTATATATGTATTCCGAAAAGAGAGCTGAAGCAATGATCATGCCTTTACAATTATCTTATGTCATATGTAAGATGGTACTGAATTTTGTTGTTGACGATTGCACAAGTTCGATTGGCCTTTTCCTTAAAAAAAGCAGAGAATTAAATGAATAAAACGAGATGCATGTTTATGGGTAAGATTTAAAGTTCTTTCTAATGTAATTGTGTCGTGCTAAAATACTATGTAGTGAGACGATGTCAGACTTTCTTTCACTTATGTAAAAGTATTTATTTTATCTCACTGGTTGACAATCATTAGTCAAGAGGATAAGATGTAATGGTCAATCTTACATTCAACATGATCGCAAATGCGCATACAAACATTTTTACGACCAAAATATACAACCAGTCTATAACAATCCAAAATACCAGAAACTTGATTTCTTGGTTTCCAAGCAGTAGCGAAGCGGGCGAAAATATGTTTTTTGTTTAACAACATTTTTATATCGCCCCATTGGTGCAAAAAGGTACCAAATCAAATCAAATCAAAATTTATTTATGGTCGGTATGAGAATAACATGTATATAACATAAGCTTTGTATAGCTTTTGACCGACCTATAAACAAACAGTGGCAAATTAACACATCATAAATACATGGCATACATAAGAAATATTATCATAATAAAACACACTAAAAGCATAACTAAAGCATTACTCATATAGCACATTATTAAAATCTAAGCAGAAATATAAATCAGTACTATACATTCACAATTAAAAGCTGTGTAAAAGATTGCTGATCTTGACACAAGGAAGAGGCCTAACCTACCATAAAAAGAAAAGGTGTAAAAAGGGGCCATAAAATAAAAATGGCTTAAAGGAAATTATCACTCAAATCCGATTTGAAGGGAACTGATCAGCAAATTTCACAAAATAAAAGCAACAAAATACAACAATGATGAATGAAGAAAAAAATATCACTATAAAAGCAAAAACAATACAATACTAATGCTGAAGTGATTATACCGCATGTGTAACTAGCACTATTTCAAATGAGATGTACGGGAAAAACAACAACAACAACACAATAACAACAAACTGCTGTAGTGTCACTAGTGTTATATATACGTTAAGCTAAAGCAAACAAAGAAAGCAAAAGCAAAAAGGTATCATAATGAAAACCTAATAAAGCAAATGCAAGAAATCAAGATGCAAATTTCTCAGACAAAGCAAAAGCAGAAAGGCAACACAATGAAAACAAATAAAACGAATGAAAGGAATCAAAACATGCAAACAGTAAGCTCAACTTTGCTTACAGGATCTACAGGCACAGCCCACCCCGTCCCATGATGCAACCAAACTCCGGAACTGATTGTAGTTGCCCTCATCTCTAAAATGTTGTGGCATGGAGTTCCAGAGTCTGGCTGCTCCTGAGCGGAATGAGCTGAGCCAGTATTTAGTAGTTCTCACCCGTGGTACTTCAGCAGTGTTTGTATACCTAAAAGAGTAATAATTATTTTTTTTATATTAATCAAATCATGTAAGTAAGCAGGGCATTGTTTATTAATTATTTTAAAGGTTTCTATGGCCATTGATCGCATACGTCTAATTTTAAGAGATGGTAGTTTGGATTTTTCTAAGAGAGTTTCATAATTAGAATTATAATCATTATAGATAAAATGTAGTGCACGTTCTTGAATCTTTTTAATTTTTTTAGTGCTAACTTCACCACAAAAATGCCATGTTAATGGACAATAATTAAAATTCGATAAAATAAAGGAGTAGTAAATATTAAGTTTACCTATTTTGTATAAATTGTGACCTATTCGCTTAAGTACCTAAGTACATTTAGTTGCCTAGATGCTTTTTTACAGATATTTGAGATGTGAGAATTGAAATTCAATTGGAAATCTTTTGTTACACCTAATAATTTTACTTCATCTTCATACTGAATGTTTATGTTGTCCAATTCAAAAGATAAACTAGTTTTATGAGTTTTATTTCCAATTTTAATAGCCTGGAACTTATTAGGGTTTGCCTTCATTTTATTGTTCTCGAACCAATTAGGTTATGGCTGTCTTTTTCTAGGTTTTCCTTTACTTTTTCTATGTTTAGATTTGAGCAAGAAAGTGTGTTGTCATCAGCATAATTGTAAATATTGCACTCAGTTACAAAATGAAAAATGTCATTTATAAATATATTAAAAAGTACAGGGCCTAATATTGAACCTTGTGGAACTCCTTTTATAATGTCTCTGAAACTACTTTTATTTGTCCCTAATTTAACACATTGTTTACGATTTGATAAGTAACTTGATAATAAGGATATAGCATTTTTGGACACGCCATATGATTGAAGTTTTAATATAAGAAGGTCATGCGGAAGACAGTCAAACGCCATGGACAGGTCCATTAAAATTGCAGCTGTATATTTATTTTGGTCTAAAGCTAATTTCCAATCCTCGATTACTTTTAAGAGTGTAGTTTGGCAGCCATATCCTGGTCTGAAAGCTGAAAGGTAAATGTTGAAATGTTGGTTAAAGATTTCTCGTATTTGTGTATTAATTGCCCTTTCAAACAGTTTTGAGATTATTGGTAGTATGCTGACTGGCCTATAGTTGCTTTTATCTAATGTACTTTTTTTCTTATGTAGGGGACTTACTTCAGCTATTTTAAGATTATCTGGAAATGTTGCTGTGGTAAATGATTTATTTATTAACTTTGTAATTGGTTTAATTATTGACGGTTTGGCAAGTTTAACAATTTTAAAAGGGATGCGGTCATGGCCTGTAGCTTTTTTAGTACCTAGTTTGTCTATTTGCTTATTACTGAATTCTTCATTTACAGGTTTAAAATCAAATTTTACTGAAGGGATATGTTTTCTTCTATTTTCTTCTATTTTAGTTATACTAGGATGTGATGAATCTATTTGAACTGCGTCATTTCCAATGTTTTTCGCAACATTAACAAAGAAATCATTAAAAATTTCGCTTACCTCGGTTTGATCATTTACTAAATTGGCATTTTCATATAAAATAGTATCTTTATGGGTTATTGAGCCTTTATTTGTTAAAAAAATGATGCAATATTGACTAATGAAACATCCAGTAAATAAGGGTTTGGAAGACTATTGGATAGGGAGTCTTTAGGAACATAAGTTGAAACCATCAGTAAGTCTGGAAGTAACTTTTTCACAACAGCAGCCATATTGGAGAATTTGTTTTAATCACATTTCAATCACGACAATCCCACTGTCACAGTTAGCAATTTACTTCAATTGTATTTCTAAATTGGTCAATAGGTTTTAAATAGGTTTTCAATAGGTTTTCAATCCATCCATGTTACATTGGAAATAGAATACACATGGTATATGTTGGCACCAATTGGGCGATATAGAATGTGATTATAAAGATGCAATTGTATACTCTGTGGGCATGCACATATCTAGACAAGCTATAATAATTACACTGGTCTCTTTCCGACAACATTCCATCATCTCTTTAAGTTCAACAATATCCTTATATGATTGATATTTAACCATGAAAGTTCCAAAATTGCGTAAGACACTCTCCACCGATTGCAGTGGACCTGTATTGCCTTTCCCGGAAAGAGTGTATATCTTTTTGTTCAGCAAAAATATTATAATGTAAGAGGTTATTGTAGAAACTCTATTTGTTACAGTAAGCACGTTTTAGTTAAAAACCTATTTATTGTGGCTCGATTGCACTCGAATCCCCAGTCTTATAGAAACGCTCTCGTGTCCGTTTCCTGGGCCTATACCCAGTACTTGGTGTACCCATCCATTAAGCACGTTTTGACACACATTACCCATTGCAGTAGACAAGTATGGTCTCTGTCCCACGACATTCCCCGGGAATGCAAGCAGTCACGAGTGCAATGACGACTTTGACTGCCAGGGAATGCGGAAGTGCTGCTTCAACGACGACGTCCGTGTCTGCGTTCTACCTCAAGGTTTCGGCTAACAATATATTTGGGCCGTGCTCTGCGAAAAGGGTGTTTAATGCATGTGCGTAAAGTGTCGTCACAGATTAGCCTGTGCAGTCCGCACAGACTAATCAGGGACGACACTTTCCGCTTTTATTATATTTTTCGTTTACAGAGAGTATATTCTTAGCAAACGTCCAGTTTAGGCGGAAAGTGTCGTCCGATCACAGGCTAATCTGGGACGACACTTTACGCGCATGCATTAAACCTCCTTTTGGCAGAGCGTGGCCCATTTTTCTTTCTTTTTATCTTTGCCATTTTACGACGACGTTTGTATTTATGCATGTGGTGTCGTGTACGATACAGGTATACACATAACCCATGTATGCCTAGTGGACTCTCCCATCCTTCTAAATTGGATCAATTTATTTCCAAAATTAGGGATGTCTAGTATAATTATTGCTATATTTAGAATATTTCTTAAAGAAATTCGTTTAAGCAAACAGCGCAGATCCTGATGAGACGCCGCATGATGCGGCGTCTCATCTGGGTCTACGCTTTTTGCCAAGGCCTTTTTCTAGACGCTAGGCATAAATGGGTTAAGGATAACACAAAAAAGTGTTGTGTTATAAATACAAATTAAAATACAATGTTAGAATCAACAGACTGCAACTGTGAAATAGCGAAATACTTGCTCAAAAATGTGCTTTTTTCTCGATTGTAATATGTTTATGTGCGTAACAATTC
Organism: Dreissena polymorpha; assembly: GCF_020536995.1. Classification (NCBI taxonomy): domain Eukaryota; kingdom Metazoa; phylum Mollusca; class Bivalvia; order Myida; family Dreissenidae; genus Dreissena; species Dreissena polymorpha. The sequence goes on from NC_068369.1 coordinate 56,434,506, forward strand.
TGTCGAAATAGCTTTAGGAATTGCAACAGCTGTAAGAGATAGTGGTTAGCACATGTCCGATAGCAAGCTTTTCTTTTGGATAGGTTGCCTATTTGGTGAGGACTTCTATCTCCCGGGACTTATGACGTCAAACGCGCGATGCACGTGCACCCCAGCCGGCGTTGTTTGCGATGTAATTTCGCTTTAAACTTGGCAATTCATTGAGTTTTTTTTACATTTGTTATCATTTATTGAAATATATTTTTGTTAATTAATTGTCAAACAATCATGACGATAAGAATTGAAAATGCGTATTATTTTTAAATAAAAATCAGTATATATTTTAATGTGTTTAATGGATTGAATAAGAACTCAGTTTGCCTTAACTATGCAATAATATCAAAGTATACAATCGCACGAGCTCTGCATAGTGTTGTAATACACTTCACCAACACCCGAGATTAATTGATCCATCATCGATGTATCGCAGGTATCGCAATAAATATTTATAGAGTACAATATTAAAGCGACACATTTCACATTTTTGCTTTCAGAGACGGTAGTGCAAACCGACTGAGCCAGTGAACAACACCATGTAGCTCTAAACGTTTCCAGTATTTCAACACATTATGCAAGATTGTAATTAAATACAGAAACTGGTTGTTTTTGTTCACCTCAAGCTCCTTCCACACGTCCACCCCCCCCCCCCCCCTTCAACACACACAAAAACACACATACAGTAATTCGTTTCAGTATCATTGTGAATGTCAACAAAAAATACAAGTGACACACAAATAGAAATTGATATGTTTTGATAGAGTGGTACTTGTTTGTATTGAGATTAATAAAAGAGAGGATTTCGGTAATATAATTAATATTCCTGATCCTGTAAATTATACGTATGTAGTGGCATATGGCTAAAGTCTGATTGTTTGCATCCAGATTGCAATATTTGAGCCGTGCTCTGTGAAAAGGGGGTTTAATGCATTTGCTTCAAGTGTCGTCCCAGATTAGCCTGTGCAGTCCGCACAGGCTAATAAGGGACGACACTTTCCGCCGAAACTGGATTTTTGCTAAGAAGATACTTTTTAAACAGAAATTATCATACAGAACAGAACAGATAATTTATTACGACTTGCACATAGTACATCATCTTCATAATATGTGTACATAATATACAAAAGGTCTTGTGTCAACATGGTAATGACAATGTTAGCAATACATTTTTTAATCTTATATATTCAAATAACTTAATTTCGGTCCAATATACATTTATAAAGTAGTAAGCAAAGGGGATGTAATCTAATATATTACAATAACTTAATTTTCTATAAAAATATACATTTGTAAAGAAATAAGCAATGAGGATGAACAAAAAGACTATTGTGATCCTTCGACAATATTAAAAAGAGTTTTTCGGATAAACATAGCTTCTTTGATGTATAGGGAAAGTTTGATAAGATCTTCTCTTTTGCACGATTTCATAAGTTCTAAAAAAATTAAATACAGATGGATTTCTATGATATTTCGCTTTGATGTACTTTTTAGCCGGATTTTTTTCGAAAAAATCTCGGCTTATAGATTGATGTTGTCGGGCGGGCGGGGGGGGCGGGCGGGCGGGCGGGGTGGCGGCGTGCTCGAAAATGTTAAAGTTCTTATTTCATGGTATAACTTTGGTATGCTTGGACCTAGAGTCTTCAAACTTGACATGAAGGTTGGCCAGGATTAACAGATGACCACTGGTCATTTCAAGGTCATTCATTTGAAGGTCAAGGTCACTGTGACCTTCAATATAAAAAATGTTAAAGTTGTTATAACTTTGGTATGCTTGGACCTAGAGTCTTGAAACTTGACATGAAGGTTGGCCATAACTAGTTAGTAACCACTGGTCATTTCAAGGTCATTCATTTGAAGGTCAAGGTCACTGTGACCTTGAATGTAAAAATGTTAAAGTTCTTATTTCATGGTATAACTTTGGTATGCTTGGACCTAGAGTCTTCAAACTTGACATGAAGGTTGGCCAGGATTAACAGATGACCACTGGTCATTTCAAGGTCATTCATTTGAAGGTCAAGGTCACTGTGACCTTCAATATAAAAAATGTTAAAGTTGTTATAACTTTGGTATGCTTGGACCTAGAGTCTTGAAACTTGACATGAAGGTTGGCCATAACTAGTTAGTAACCACTGGTCATTTCAAGGTCATTCATTTGAAGGTCAAGGTCACTGTGACCTTGAATGTAAAAATGTTAAAGTTCTTATTTCATGGTATAACTTTGGTATGCTTGGACCTAGAGTCTTCAAACTTGACATGAAGGTTGGCCAAAATTAACAGATGACCACTGGTCATTTCAAGGTCATTCATTTGAAGGTGAAGGTCACTGTGACCTTCAATATAAAAATGTTAAAGTTGTTATAACTTTGGTATGCTTGGACCTAGAGTCTTGAAACTTGACATGAAGGTTGGCCAGAACTAGTAAGTAACCACTGGACATTTCAAGGTCATTCATTTGAAGGTCAAGGTCACTGTGACCTTGAATGTAAAAATGTTAAAGTTGTTATAACTTTGGTATGCTTGGACCTAGAGTCTTGAAACTTGACATGAAGGTTTGCCAGAACTAGTAAGTAACCACTGGACATTTCAAGGTCATTCATTTGAAGGTCAAGGTCACTGTGACCTTGAATGTAAAAATGTTAAAGTTCTTATTTCATGTTATAACTTTGGTATGCTTGTACCTAGAGTCTTCAAACTTGAAATAAAGATTGGCCAGTACTAGAAGATGACCACTGGTCATTTCAATGTCATTCATTTGAAGGTCAAGGTCACTGTGACCTTAAATGTTAAAATGTTAAAATTGTTATAACTTTGGTATGCTTGGACATAGAGTCTTCAAACTTGACATGAAGGTTTGCAAGCACACTTAGATGACCACTGGTCATTTCAAGGTCATTCATTCTAAGGTCAAGGTCACTGTGACCTTGAATGTAAAAATGTTAAAGTTCTTATAACTTTGGTAGGTAAAAATGTTAAAGTTCTTATTCCATGTTATAACTTTGGTATGCTTGTACCTAGAGTCTTCAAACTTGACATAAAGGTTGGCCAGTACTAGAAGATCACCACTGCTCATTTCAATGTCATTCATTTGAAGGTCAAGGTCACTGTGACCTTCAATGTTAAAATGTTTAAATTGTTATAACTTTGGTATGCTTGGACCTAGAATCTCAAATTGTGTCCAATCTATCTGCTAGAACTGGTGTGATAGAAACCTTTTGGAGTGATCATAAGGCTGTCTGGATTTCTGTGTAGGTATGTGAAAGCAAAACAATAAATAGTATTATTTCATCTAAGTTTATTTTCTTACATTTGATAATGAAATTGATGGAAACTTCAAACAATATGTTACTAATTTGCTAATAAAAAAATTGAGATCAAACTTTCCTAATTGTCAATTCAAGTTCATATTTGTGACCTTAAATGTTATTGTTGTTCATGTATATGCATGCATTCAAAACATAACACAAGGTTTGCTCATGCCTTGAAAAGTACTTACATTTCATTTTGACCTTTGAACAATATTTCAGTAATTTAAGTATTGCATTGACAAAAACACGAAAGGTACTTTCCTGTCATTTAAATCAAAAATCCGGCTTCAATGCGGTCATCTCCGACCGCGGAACTCTTGTTTCTTATTGTTGTGAAACTTGAACAAACAAGTACAAAATGGTATTCGTCTTCGATGTCCCTTGTGTTACAGCAAAGGCAATACCTTTCTTCTCGCGGGATTCGATTTCTACCGAGGCGTTTTGTATCCTTAAAGGATGTACCAAGAGTCTGAGTCGACTAAAATAAAATTATAAGCTTCTATGTATAATATATTAATATCTTTCGTATTCAAAATTTAGTTTATATTTCTTATATAGCATCAAACCTGGACTTTGTAGCGACCTAAACCACTCTTGTTTAAAACAATCAATAACTCTATTTTGGAATTCACATAAAAACGTTTTTTCATTGATAGAAGCGCAGTTTTCGACAACAAAAGTAAAACCATAATCATTCAAAAGTTTCTTTATATTTGTTACCCAGTTTTAATAACCTTTCTGACAATCTCTAAGTGCGTCATAATACACTGTGCGTAAAAAAATGTTGCCACTATTGACCACTTTTAACCAATATTTCAACAATCGTACATATATTTGAACATACAGCGGACATCTACCGTTCACCGTTAATACCTGCTGCACAAGTGTTACTCCTAACCTGCAATATCCGTTTACAAAACTTAAGATGAATGCGCTTAATTTCTTTCGACTTCGTATAGCCCCATATTTCACAAAAATAATTGATGATAGGGGAGACAAATGCGTCAAATCATTGACAGAGTTTTAAGCTTAAAATCAAACTGTTCACATTTAAAGTAACATTACTACTCAAAATCAACGAAAAATTCATACAATATTTCGTAAAATAAAGCTTAACAATTAAGAATCATTGTTCGTTATGGCAATTGTCGAAATTTCAACACCAGATGTTGTCTGGTAAAAAAGATGTTTGCGGATACAATTAACACGGTACAATTATAGTGATCGTGTGTCGTATGAATAGATATATTCGCAGGAAATTAGCATGAAATTTATTGTGGTTACCAATAAATAAAAACGAGCATTTTGTATCTACAAAAATCTATGTAATCATACTACATCTAGCGTTGAAATTGGCTATTGCTATGAGGAACACTGAGTGTTTAGGTGTAAACTTTATTTGACGAAATACTTAACGAAATTTTCGTTGATTTTGAGCGTTATAGAGACTTTACACAATAACAGGTTTAAAGCTTTTAAGGATTTACCAATGAGATGTTCAATGTTTAGACCAAAATTTCCAGTATAGTAAAAAACACATCCTAAATAGTTAAAATCATTGACCACCTCGATGGGTTGGCTATTGTAGGTCCAAGTTTCCGGAGGAAAATGTCTTCTAAATTTCCGAAAACGGAATAAAAGTGGAAAGTGTCGTCCCTGATTAGCCTTTGCGGATTGCACAAGCTAATCGCGGACGACACTTAACGCACATGCATTAAAGCCCTTTTTCACTATGTCCACCATTTAAAACCCATTTATTTTAACGTGTTCATCATGACGTCATGAGCTATGGCACTTATTATTTGTGCTACGTGAAGTTATTGGTATTAAACTGTTTTTGTCAAACCTGATTCGTTCTTACCGGATCAGACCGTAATTATGAATGAAATCTCCAGTTGTAAAGATACACCTTCGCATTGGACCAATGAAATCACTCGTCTGTTTAAAATGTCAGTAAGTTGAAATGTATGTAAACAAAGGTTTCAAACGGCGCTGGACAGTTTGTTTTGATGCATATTGCCACGGCAAGCACGGTAAGAATGTTTTTTTCACACGTTTGAATGCATTATGGTATCGAGGTCCGTGAACTTTGCAGGGAAAATGCCCTTTACTTCGTGAAGATTTCAATCATGAATACGGTCTGATCGATGTTAACTGGGTCACGCGAGTTGTGTATCGTGTTATTTCTTAAAAGTTGACCCAGTATTTGTAAAAATATTGCAAGACATATACATTTCCAGAAAGAAAACTCATTTCTACGTTGAATAAGACCAAGATCGTGAAAATCGCTGCAAAATTGATTAATGTTTAAAACGATGCACCCCGTTTTCGGGTGATTTCTAGTTGGATACCTTGTTATATATATATTATATGTTATATATATATTTGATATTACAATTTTTTTTCTGAAAAGTAGATTTTTCGTTATAATATGATAATTTAAAATCATTCAAAATGATGTTTTCACTAATTAATATCATAGCCACACAATAACCACCTGTGATGAGTAACAGTCCTTCCCTCAAAAGATTGACAGTACTAAACGGATAAAATAGATCAGACACCTTCGTAGCCGATCGTGCTACATCGGCTTTCTCCGGACTCATCCGTAAAATAGGCGGATTTAAGCAATAAATCGTCTGCTGATCTATAGTGCTTCGTAGGAGGGTATTGATGGTGTGAAAACATCGGCGACGTGTTGTGACACTAGCGATAATAATAGGGTGATATTTATTAGTGATGATGTTGTGGAGAAGGAAGAAAAAGAATGTTTCGAGTTCATCGCGGTATTATTATAGGAGAGTTATTGGCTGTTTGTAAAATTGGCACGTACGTCAATAAAAATATCCAAGTGGTGCAGATTGATTGGATATACCTTATTATCAACTTCAATGAGATTTAAATTAATAACAGAAGCTTCCTTTCGTCACCATTCACTGGTTTACCTTGCTTTTTCTTTCTATGTTATTCAATGAACAAGCTTAAAATGTTTAGTAATTTTTAACTGTTGGTTTTAAAGGGACCTTTTCACGTTTTGGTAAATTGACGAAAAATATTTAAAAAAATGTTTCCGATTCTCAAATTTACGTTGTAGATATGATATTTGTGAGAAAACAGTTATACGTAAGTAAGTAAGTAAATAGTTTATTATAGTGAAATTCATATAATACAAACAATAATTTGTAAATATAAAATAAGCACCCGGCCCATTGGACCCTTAAGTCACCTCAGCTGTTAAGCTCAGTCTACACGTAAAACATATATGTACCGTTCTATGTCATAACAAGTGATGTATGAATGGAACTGAGAAAACAGATATATATATATATGGATGGATGGATGGATGGATGGATGGATGGATGGATGAATGGATGGATAGATCGATAGATAGATTTATTTCGGCATAGGAATCATATACACAGTTCACAACATAACATAGAATAAAATAATAAGCAATTATTAAAAACTATATCATGTACAATAAACTATGACATGCTCACCAAACCAAGCATAACACAAAAAAGAGCAAGCCCTTATTTCCATTGTGGTCCTTATTATTGGTGGCATGACAAAAAGAGGCAGACCTTAAACATAACTATGTATACCTTAAACATAACTATGTTCATAGTAAAATAATTATTTAATGAAATAAAAAATATATATCACCGTTCAAAAGAGATCCAACTAATTATCACAGTAGTGCTCAGAAATTATGACAGGAGCTGGAAACTAAGATCAATTTATAATGTTATAAATTATTGCAACACATAGATATTTTGACAGTTGTAATTTGATGATTTGAGGTATCATGAATTATCTAAATTAAATATATTTCTAAAATGTATGTTATGAAGTATGATCTAGTAATTATTAAAAATATAACCTAAGCCAAAGTTAATATCTGCTTATTAAAAGTGAAAAGATACACATATATAAAAAATTAAATATTATTCATTAAATGACTTTTAATGGCAACCTTAAAGCCTTCTTACCTGTTGACCTCTGTGAGTGACTCAGGTAAAGCGTTCCAGAGTTTAATGCTGTTAAAAGAAAAGGATTTGGAACCATGACATTTGACCTTGGGTAAACAATACCCATCCTTTTTACTAAGCCTAGTGCTGAAATTATGCATAGAATCTTGGGAAACAAAGTGTTCACTCAAGTAATCTGGAAAAAGGCCATTTCTTATTTTGAAGACATGACATAACATTTTTTGATTTACTCTCATGTGAACTGGTAACCAGTTGAGGGACTTAAAGTGAGATTGGTCAATATGAACTCTGGAATCAAGGTCAAGAACAAACCTAATTAACTTATTTTGACAGGTTTGTAACTTATTTCTTAAAGACTGAGTTATACTATTGTACCAAACAGAACAAGCATAATCATAATGACACTGAATCAGTGACATTACAAGAAGTTTCTTCGTATGCAAAGTAAGGAAATCTTTCTTACGATAAAGGAATTTTAACCTAGAATTGGCCTTTTTCAAAAGAGACTCAGCCATTGAGCAGAAAGAAAGGTTTTGATCAAGGGTAATTCCAAGATACTTAACGGATGATGTAGAAGCAATGGGTGTACCATTACAAGATATATCAATGCTAGATAGTGACCTAAGTTTTTGCTTGGACCCAAACACAATTGACTCAGTTTTACCTAAGTGCAATGACAACTTATTGTCGATCAACCATTGGCTAACCAAGTTCATATCATCTGTTAGTGCCTTTTCAACATCAAGTACACTTTTACCAGAAACAAGGATTCCAGAATCATCAGCATATAATAACAATTTATTTTTAACCACAGCTGCCATATCATTCACGTAGAAGAAAAGGTACCGGAAACATCAACAAGCTGGTTTCTATCCGACAAGTATGATTTGAACCAGTTTAAAACGCCATCACTAAGACCGGATGCTCGATGCTTCATGAGAAGAATTGAGTGGTCGACTGTATCAAACGCCTTCTGTAAATCTAACATAACCATGCCAACAATATAACCTTTATCATTTTCATACCGGATAAATCTGTTAGGTGAATTAAACAAGTATCCGTGGAGAAGCCACTTCTAAAACCTGACTGAAATTTATACAATAATTGATTATCTTTAAAATAAGATTCAACCTGGTCATAAACTACCTTTTCAAGGATTTTAGAAATAACATTTAAAATGGACACAGGCCGGTAATTACCTACAGACAATTTGTCATCCTTTTTATAGAGGGGAACAACTCTTGCCGTCTTAAGATCATCGGGGACTTGACCTTGTATGAGGGACAAATTAATGATGTGAGTTAAGGGACTAACAATAACAGAGGACCCGTCTTTGACAAAACGCAAAGGTATGCCATCTAAGCCAGTAGCTTTCTTTGTACCAAGTGAAGTTAAATATTTAAGAACTTTACTCTCAGTTACAATGGAAAAATAATAACTATTAGCATAAACACCCTTATTTGCATAAAAAGAATTAACAAAATCAACAGAAATATTTATCTTCAACAACAACAAAAACAACAACAACAGGGTCATTTTCTTTGAATAGTCGTCGTTGTCGTCATGGACGATGTCGTAATTATCATCGTAATATTTTTGTTCTACTTCTTGTTTTTCCATCTTCTTGCTATTATTATTATTTATATTATCATTTTATTTATTATTACTATTGTTATTATTTGTATTATTTGAATCTGTATCTAAACTTGAAACTTGATATAATTACATAATTTTTTTGACATTACAGTATACCCAATTGTTTTATGCTGCTTTGCTATGAATAACCGATTGTAAAATATTATACTATTTAAACATTGACAACATAATCGTGACCATTTGAAGCTTTATATATTTGTTGTATATAAATACAATATATACCAATATATACTTTTATACCAGTCTAGAATCTTTGTGCTCTTCATGCAATGACTTGTTAAAACATGAATCTATTTTACTGGGTGATTTTAACACTGATGTGTCCATGAACAAATGTAATACTCTTTTAAAGTGTTTCAAATCATTTATTAATATGTTTCATTACAAACAACTGATTTCAGAACCAACTAGAGCTTGTTCTACTATTGAAACCATAATTGATTTGATATTGGTTTCTAATATTGACAACATTACTCAGTCAGGTGAGAGTTACAATAAGAAACGCGTTCAATGACAAAAACAATTGGGTATCAAATATACGAGAATGTATTATTATTATTGTTATTATTATTATTATTATTTTATTACTTGTATTATTATTATAATTATTATTATTATAACTTTTATAAGTTGAATCAATTTTATTTTATTTTCATTAGTTGTAAAAGTAGTAGTATTGGTATTGTTTTGTTATAATTAGCCTCGGCCTTTTTTTAAAAACTGAAACAACCCGTTATTGTGACAACATAACAACACTTTTGATAACAATTTCTATTCAGGTCGCAGTGGTGAAGTGGATTTGGGAGGTCACGGGTTCGATCCCCACTGTGGAAGCGTTCTTCCGATTTCCACCATAGACACCAAATACATATTCTAGTCACAGGATACGGACTCGAGAGCGTTTCATATAAGCCGTAGGCTTCCCGTGCAATCGAGCTAAAAATAAATGTTTAAAGCGATATTACACGATTTTTACATGTGTTAAATTGTAATATATTGATAAAACATATGTTACAATAACACAAAATAGGCAAGAAAAATTATAAGACAAAGACAAATTAGCGCCCAGAGCCGATTGTGAAGAAGATATTTCGTACATATTTTTCTACAATAACCGAAGCATTCGTCTTTTTATAAGAATCGGAGTAAGTGTTCGTGTGTCGTATGAATAGATATCGCTGCAGGAAACTAAAATGATCCGTAAATCAAAATTGTGTCTGTGTCGTATGAACGAATCTGCACCAAAACTAAATTTTGATTCACATCGTACATGCATGATATACTAGTACATGCTTGCGAATTCGACTGCACAGACATTTTCGATTTCAGAATTAAATATCTGGCTTATTTCGCATGTTCTTCTTAACTTTTATTTTAATTTATATTGAAATATATGTATAATAATTTTTTTTACACATTTTATATAAATTCATAAATATTTGACAAAATCGTATAATCTCGCTTAAAGGTAGCGCACCTCTAATGATTTCCCGCGATTTATTTTACGATCATTGCCGATCTTCAATGATCGGTTATTTCCGAGAGATGCATTTTATTTTTTTCAAACTTCGAATTTTGATACGTGTTTACCTAATTCATTTAGAAAACATTATTTTCACTATAAATATTGACTTTGATACAATAATTATCTGATAAAACGATTTCGCGATTTCTTCAAAGATCGACGAGCGTTTTTACCTGTTTACTTATGGATATCTAATTTAAGGTTGCCCCATTGTGCAGTTGTCGTGGCCGAGTGGTTAAGGCGATGGACTTCAAATATTTTGGGATCATCCCGCGCAGGTTCGAATCCTGCCGACATCGCATACTTTTTGCGACGCGTTTTATTTCTTTTCTAACGTAATTTGATTTAATATAGCATATAAGCTATGTTTATTGTTTAATATGTTGAAAATTGTATGCACATCCTTCAATTTTTTAAATTAAAACAACGTTATGGCTAAATAGGGTAATTTACTGCTGAAAATTCGAATGATGCATGTTGCATTTTTATTTTTATTTCAAAAAGTAAACGGTAAATCTGTCTATTTCTTGGTATTTTTGCTGTATATCGTGTTTCTATAAAAACTAAGTTTAAAATATATCTGAAATGATACTATTTTGAATTTTAGGACACTTTGTTATAACCGACCCTATTTTTACTTGGCTGAAATCACTTACATTTCATGGCGCTATTCCATAGATAAAAATTTGTAAAAAAATAAATGTCTGTAAAAGAATACTTATTTCATCTTGTTTAAACTTTAAACACCTTTACTGCATCTGTACACACCAACTGCATGACCATATTTGGAAATTTGGATGAATTATGGAACTTTCATATACCCCAGGGGTGAAAATAAACTGGACAAAAGCCGAGCGTGAGGGTGGTTTTGAAAAAATAGGTATATTTTTTTTAAACATGGAAAGCATAACTACAAATTTGCATGAAGTTCAGTAAAATGATGCTGATTAGGAAAATAATTAATTAAATTATATTTGGATATGTGCCCATTAGGGGTGCGCTACAAAACACCCAATACATAAACAAATCTAAATATAGTACAACGTGATGAATGGATTAGCATTCTTTAAATGCATTGTTGGTAACAACAAAGGTACTTGTTATTTGCTTGATTACTTGTTATTGACACGTAATACATTCCGTTATAAATTCCAGTAATCGGCGTGGCATGTTGTTTTAAGTTGGCGACAACATTAATTTGCAGAATGTCCCCCGATAAAAAATGAGATTCCGATTAATTATTTCTTGAAGAAACAATATCATTTTAAACTAAATTGCATTGTTTCAAATTATGTTTCAGTTTATCTTTTAGTAGAAAATGTAACTGGTTAACAGATGCTCTTTGAGTTACCCGATTAGCTGGGAAACTCTTGTAGCTGACACTTTATTATTATTGTAAGATAAGTGCTTTTTTCTCCACAATCTAGCCTATTCGTCAGTAAGACTTTTCAACTCGTTATCGTACACGTATTATTAATATATGAGTTACACATTATATTTGCCACATTCCAACTGATATTTTCTTTCTGAATATATATTTATCGTTAAGGTATTGATCATTTTACATATCTTAAATCAGACTTATTTTCTGTATAATCAGATTTTTTTTAGACTTAATTTATTGGAACAAGATCTTATTCGGCAGTTGACTAGTCAGTAAATACATATGTGTTATAACCCATTAATGTCTGGTGGAATCCCCCATCCTTCTAAATTGGATCAATTTATTTCCAAAATAAGGGATGCCTAGTATATTTATTTCTAAGTTTAGCCCTGCATCATGCGGCGTCTCATCTGGGTCTACGCTGTTTGCCAAGGCCTTTTTTTCAAGACGCTAGGCATAAATGGGTTGTGATGCGCACTCTGAACAGTAAATTTTTCTTCTGTTAACAGCTACAAACAATCAAATACTTTCCATATTGATGTAGCTTATACAATGGCCTTTTTTTATCGGCGATTTCTTCAAACAACCATTTTTATGTATAAAATATTATTATATGTTAACTTTTTTTACTTGGATATCCCTATAAGCCGTTCAGAAATTTTGTCTATTTGCAACTGTTACAACTGTTGAGCGCTAATATTTATATTTTCAAATGAAAAAAAAAACAATATTATAGTATGTACATGTTTTCGTGTAATTATAACTGATTTACATATTTATTATTTTCACGCCATGCATACGCTTTCTAGAGTTTGTTTGACGAAATGCTTTTGATTGCTATTAATATCAAGGTATGTTTGCAAAGTAGCCGGTCTTGAAAACGCCAGAGGTGCGCACATAGTGCTCGCATCTCTCAACACAACGAATTGAAGAAATAAATAGGTTGTACAAACAAATCTCATGTTTAAGCCTCCTTCTCTCTCTCTCTCTGCGATAATTTCAAAAAGTGCTTAAACTATCTTATATAATGACATAAAATTATTATTAATAGTTGAACAATAGTTTTATTTATATATTGCATAATAGGTTTAAATTAAGTTTATGTTGATGTGACGTATACACGATTTAAATACTATGAAGTTAAGAAAATGAACAACAATAAGAGAAGACTTATAAGGCACGCTGACGTCAGAACCTAATTGACACCTATTTTTTTCAGTAATCGTCATTGTTCTAGGTTTTCAAACCATCTGGAAACAATTGTCTCAAACGATAATATGCAGACAATCGACGGCGATTGTTATGCAATTTCTTTGTGAACCGGTGTAGTTATTTTAAGCAAAGCCACTTAAATTAAAAAAGTCTTTGTTGGTTGACAAAAGATTTAGAAAGTTTCTATAAGGTACTTCACGGGACGTGTCAACAGAACTTTGCTCGATGAAGCCCTTTTGTCCTTCAATCACGTTGGTCAACTCGGTAACGGGGGCTATGACGTCAATAAATTTTATAAAAGGTTGTTTTTGCCATGGGGTCAAATCATACAAGCAAAGATCTCCGAGCCGCCAAGGAAAAAGTAAGTTATATTTATAAATATTATATTTATGTTGTTCTTGTTATTATTCGTATGATGATGATACTACTACTACTACTACTACTACTACTACTACTACTACTACTACTACTACTACTACTACTACTACTACTACTACTAATACTACTACTACTACTAATAATAATAATAATAATAATACAAATAATACAAATATTCAAAAAAAATATAAATAATAAAAATAATAATTATAATAATAACAATAATAACTATGCATCAATTTCTTTCTTAATGATTTTTAATTTAGCAACATAACCAACGGATATAAAATTTTGCTTCATTTTCCAGGCCGTGCTAGCAAAATTTAACATTTAAAATCTCCATAAGGAAGGGTTTAACAGCAACACAGTAACATGAATAGACTGTTACTCGGCTTGGGTGTCGTTATGATGGCGGCCACTTTTCTGCAGACGACAGATGCTCGTCGCCGTGGAAACAGAGGTATTTTACATATATTATTGATATGATCAAGAAAAATCGTTTTAAAATCCTTTATATAAACTAAACAAAATGTTGGTTCTTTTCTAATACATTATACATACCCAGCTTAAGGCTCTCGTGTCAGCCATTTTGAATTGCAAAAACAATGCGGCGGATTGCAATACTATTGCAGCGTTTATGTACGCTATATACACGAATAAACATTATAGCAAAGGATCTACATTTGTTGAGTAAATCTTTTTTCCAGGTAAACCTAAACGGTTTGCTTTCAAATTGCGCGAAACAAAAGAGTTTCATAACAACAGATTACCTGAAACACTGAAGTACGACATTGACGTCGAAGGATTTCCTGTGACCACGCTGGAACTCGTTTTGAACAAAAAGATGAATGTACCGGAAAGTGAAATCGGAAACGAAAGAAACGGTTTCCGTAAAGCACCCAGACAACGGGTGAGTGTATTATTTATTTAACCATTTGAAATACATTTAACGTTTTGTAATGACTTTTTTTTCCTCTTTACACCATACATGTAAAATAATGCTGACGATATGAGTAGTAAATTGGGTATGGATTGCTTTTTAATAATAAACGAATTGCAAACGAGTTAAGTGTTAATTATGGTGCAAAGCGTTGCAGAAATCACAGTATTCATTAGATTTTAGTAAATGTATAATAATATAGGTACATAATGTTAAGCATAATTATTATTATTGTCGTCATCGTACTATCACGTTCTCGCCATCGCGTTCTCGCATTCTCGCCATCGTATTGTCGAACTGTCGTCATCGTATTGCCGCATTCTCGTCATCGTGCTGTCGCGTTCTCGCATTCTCGCCCTCTGGATTTTAATGTGTCACCACGATGGTCCTCAAGGTATTCCGTATTGTTGCCTATGTATTCTTGATTACTCAGAAAGTTTAAAATCATAGTAAATTTCCCTATGTCTCAGGGTGCACACGAGTAAATCTGGCATCCAAATGCAACATAGATTTAACGATTTGTATCGTATTTGTTTGCAGACCAAGATAATCGGCATATACACGGACAAGAACGGACACGGATCATTCGCATGTGAAGCTAGCCGAGTCAATAATCGGCAGTTGAACTGCGATCTCGTAAGTAAAAATTTTGGTGATTCGTCAACATTACACTCATATACACACCTGTATAACTTCCTTTGCTTATTCAGAAAGTAATTTGTATTGATTGATACAAACAAAAGAATAACTGGAACATAATTATAGTAACAGTTCCTTTTCATAAATGAATATACAGTTTCGGAAAATAAGTTTATAAACCGTTTAGATAAAAATATAGTTATAATTGTAGATATACTGAAACGCACGATATAAAATTTATCAAGGAATAATGTTTTGAATCGTTAGATAATTTACTTGGCTTCATATTTTTGTCAACACATGCATTAAGTTTTTATGTCACTGATGTATTTATGCCATACTTGCTCTAAACCGTTTATTTTAGAGCGGCCTTGTTTACTTCAAAAACGAAGCCTGCTACATTGGAGGCGGAGTACAACAGGCCGAGTGCGGAAACGCTACCACGGAAGGAGAGCTGGTTACCCTCATCCCACCTGATGGTACTATTTACAAATGAGTCGCGTTCTGAGGCATAATGCATGTGCGTAAAGTCTCGTCCCAGATTAGCCTGTGCAGTCCGCACAGGCTAATCAGGGACGACGATATCCGCTTTAATGGTATTTTTCGTTAAAAGGAATTCCTATTTTACCGAAAATCTAGTTTAAGCGGAAAGTGTCGTCCCTGATTAACCTGTGCGGACTGCACAGGCTAATCTGGGACGACACTCTACGCACAGGCATTATGTCCAGTTTTCTCAGAAAGCGACACAATAAAATACTGATTAAACGATATGTGCGTTGAAATACTATTTGATGACCTTATGACATATATGTGGAATAACATGTCTTTTATTAAACAAGTTTACAATCTAACACTTATTATACATCAAATAACAATTTTCTTCGATTTAAATATGTTTGTAGCAGGTAAAACACAGTGGATATGCAATAATTTCAAACCGAAATGTAGTCCTGCATTTTAGCTATCACGCTCAAAAATATCGAATATTTCGTAAAACCCATACAAAAACGATAGTTCCTTTTAGCAAAATTCAAAATTTCGACATTAGATGTTGGCTGGTAACATTGATTTAACGAGATACAAAATGGTACTGTTTGTTGTTGAACTTTTTTTATATACCATAATACAGTACGTATATAGTATTGGTGAGCGTGATAGTGGCTTTAAGCTTGTGGGTTTGTTTAAGTTGCAAGGTCGACGAGGTCCGTTCCTACACACCAGATATCAGATTTACTGGCCCGAGGCCGCCGCTCGATTCTACCTTCACCAGGATTCAAGGTCGTTGAAATTGCATTTGCATTGGACGCTGCATTCATGGATCAGTGAGTAATTTGATGCACTGATTAAAACATCGCTCCTTACATTATATCTGCTTGACTTAAATAAGATTAAACTGTCTACGTAATTGGAACACTTTCTTGAAAAAAAATCATCGCATTTTTTATTCTGGTGGATCGATTTTTAAAAAATATTATTTATTACCATTTAAACTTTTAAAATCACATCGATCCAAACTGTAAGTCGTTTTAAGCGACTTATCTAATATATGTTTATTTTCAATTTTTAAAGATGTATTTTTTATGATATTTACAAATCAAATTGTGTTAATCCTTTGATTGGTTAACTGCCGTGAAATGTATTTGAAATACATGTAGTCAGGTAAATGGCACGAAGCTTAAAATAGCAACGTCGCTCGTATTTCACAATTTCTCCAATTTCAGATTTTACGAACGTCACCCTAACAATCCGACGTTGGCCCAAACCGAAGCTGAAATTTACATGGCCCTGTTGGCAAACGAGGTTGGCACTGGATGGATTCTTGCTTAAATAGTTTTCATACGAAATTTAATAACCTTGTAAATTTAAGAATATAAAGCTGGATGCATTTCGTAAATCAATCGTAAAGAAACCAATAAGCTAATATAATAAGAGTAATTATTTCCCCATACTTTTTTGTCAATAATTTCCTTGCCAAAAAGAACACTTATACCGTGGCTATTCATGGCTTATGTTCCATTTTGCTAAGTAGTCATTAATTGGCTATGCTTTTTTTGTCATGCTTTAAATGAGTGAGAGTGTTTATTCTATTCAGATGAATGTTTTCTACGCATCCGTTAAAGAGGCGTCTGCCGGCGCCCTTGACCTTTACGTTTACCCTGCGGCCGTCGTCTACCCTGCTGTAAGTATTTAAACCTTTTTTAAGCAAATAAAAAAACTACAGCATACACGTATTTTATATTATCGCTTTCGATCTCAAAAAAGATCATTTGTTGCGAAAAAGCGAACTATTTTTTTCATTGGTAGCATAGCAACACATATTATTAAACACGAAGTACGAACAGGTCGTTTGCAAATGGTTCGAATATGTATCATTTCTCGTACACAAGCAGTATCATATTTATGTTAATTGGTTTTATCAGTTCTGTACTATTTCATAATTTTCAGTACTTATCTGATTTCGCCTGGGCCGAAAACCACAAAAATGACACCACTCTTCGTACGGGTCCGGCATTTGACGCTGATCTGAGATCGTTTTTCAGCAGTGGTTTCACATCTAGGCAACACGAACACGCCATGGCTCTTACTGGGTACGTATTTTGGTTTTGCTTATTTAGTTGGCTATATTTTAAGCCATGTTTTTTTTCTTAATGCGAATCGTTGCAGAAAGTTTTTTAAGTATATGTGCGGTTCATCCTCAAACTGTTTTTACGAGATCCACATACAGTTCAGTATCTTTTCTTATTAAATTTTTCTTAATTTGATATACATTTTTGTCGAAACATTTTCATCTTTTAATCGCAATTATGGCTGCAGGTTAGATCTCCTTTCCGAAGATGGCAGCAGCGGGTTGCTAGGCTACGCCTACGTGGGTACCGTGTGTTTGGCCACTCAGTACAAGTACTCAATCAACGAGTTTACCACATACAACGTGGCGTGGGTGGCGTCGCACGAGCTGGGACACGCGTAAGTGTCTGTTTCACATATTTATTTAAGCGCCACACACTACAGTAAATACTCGTCTTGATATCTTTATGCTTTAATTTTAGTTAAATTCTTAAATACATTAAAAGGCTTATACAATCAAAATGTTTTTATGTTTATAAAAGATGGCCACGTGAATAGTATTTCACCTATAAAACGTGTTTGGTCTTTTCTTATTCACAGTCTGGGATCTTATCATGACCAGACCACCGACTGTCCGGCCGGCAGAAACGTTATGTCCGCCTACCTGTTCTCGCCTGACCCCACCACCGCGGATACATACAGCAGGTTTTCCAAATGCAGCGCAAGCCAATTTATCACCCATCTGAACGGGTAATGTTTATTAATAATACTTGTTCAAATTGTTTTGGGATTAATGATGATCACAACTGCGTGTTGGTTAGGGGCGATGTGTTCGCATCCAACGTTTTTGTGTTTTGAAATAGTGTTGCGTTAAACCCACAAATAGTTACGGTGTTTTTGTGCTTGTATAATGTTAGTGTTTTAAAGAAATCGGACATTGTATTATAAACTGCATGATATTCTGCGTAAAACTCTAATATAAAAAACACACAATCTTTTATATTGCTAGATTGTTTGTCATAGATGCAATATTGGTAAACTTATTAATTGAAGTATATTTACTGTCAACAGACGAACCGACTGCACTGCGAACAACGGCTTCACGGACGAGCAGTTCAGAGCCTCGTTTTGCACGGGCCTTCTTGGTCAGCGAGACAACAGCCTTGACCTTCAGTGTCAGCAGCGAACTGGCTTTGCCGGAAGTGAAGTGTGCAACGGGGTATGTATTTCTGTATATACTTCAAAATTCACGCGTTTACTACAAGTCAAAAGGTACTTTTTACTTTACATTTACGATTGAAATTAACCTTATTCGACAATAAGGGACGCAATTGTAATACTATTAATAGTTATACGTGTATACATTTAAGCTTGTGTAGCGAAATTGCAGAATAATGCACCCTGCACATTTTTGGTACTCAGTCACTCCCTTTATGGAGGGAAAATACAAACATATGAAACTATGTTTAAATATAATATGTGTACTTATACTCAGAAGCAAAGGACTAGGCAAGTGTTGAAAACCTGTTTTACTAGTGCTGGATTCAGACGTTTCCTAGATTTATTGCATACATGAAAATGTCATCAGACTGGCCCGGCTTTCCACTTTCCATTTTTACAAAAGTTTATTTAACACCCAAGCCGTAACTCAGCTAAACATGAAACATGCAATCAAAATATATGAGGCTGCAATTTTTGAAAATCTTTCCATCAGCTCTGATTTTCAAGGAGGATTTTATTTAACATTTCAGAGTCACATGACGCCAGTGTATTACTCACATACATTTTGTTTGCATGACAATTGTTAGAAACCAGCAACTTACAGTTAGCGTCTATATTCATAAAATTGCTGTCTTTACATTGACAATTATTTTTGTTTGCAGGCGATTAGCGGCGACACGGGCTGTTATGTCTATGGTCAAGTTTCGTGTCGAGATGCCAGCGGTTTGTGCAGCGTGAGACTCGGATTTGTTTGGAATGGAACCCCATGCGGTAGCGGACTGGTGAGGGTTAACTAAGTGGTTTTGCGATGTGTATTAATTAAACTTCTTTTTTTTTCAAACAATTAATTCAAACGCACTTTTAATAACAATGTTTTGTCTTTCAGATGTGCTTTAAAGGAAGATGCGTTGCTAACTTTGATATCTGCACCCCTGACACAACTACTGCTGCGCCTACAACTGCCGCGCCTACAACTGCTGCGCCAACAACTGCTGAAACACCTACAACTGCTGCACCTTCAACTGCTGCGCCTACAACCACTGAAACACATACAACTGCTGCGCCAACAACAGATGTACCTACAACTGCTGCACCCACAACTGCTGCACCTACAACTGCTGCGCCCACAACTGCTGCGCCTAAAACTGCTGCGCCAACTACTGCTGCGCCTACGACTGCTGCACCTACGACTGCTGCGCCAACTACTGCTGCACCCACAACTGAGGCGCCTACAACTACTGCGCCAACAACTGCTGCTCCTACAACTGAGGCGCAAACAACTGCTGCACCCACAACTGAGGCGCCTACAACTGCTGCGCCTACGACTGCTGCACCTACGACTGCTGCGCCAACTACTGCTGCGCCAACTACTACTGCTGCACCTACAACTGCAGTGCCAACAACGGCTAGACCTACAACTGCTGCGCCAACAACGGCTAGACCTACAACCGCTGCGCCAACAACTTCTAGACCTACAACCGCTGCGCCAACAACGGCTAGACCAACAACCGCTGCGCCAACAACTGCTAGACCTACAACCGCTGCGCCAACAACTGCAAGACCTACAACCGCTGCGCCAACAACTGCCAGACCTACAACTGCTGCACCTACAACTGTTGCCACTAAAACCTCTGCTCCATCAACTGATGCTCCATGTAGCTGCTGTCGTAAAAGTGGTGGATATTTGCCTAATTGTTGCGTACGACGTTTCCGTAGATACGGCCTTCTTTGCAGATGCTGTGAAAACGCCAGTAATTTTGAAGATGACGCGTCGAGTAGTTAAGATGAGCTCGTGCATTTCTCCTAATAAAACAGCGACACATTCATTTGGAGGACTAGTTATTGTTGACAATTGGTTATCGTTTTACTACTATTTTTCTTACATGCAATAATAGTATTATGTACCATAAGAATCCTAAAAAATTAAAGCAATTATACATAACATATCGAACGTGTTTTAACACTTAATAAGGCTCAAACACGGACTTATGTATGTCTGCATACACATTGTCTGGTTCTATCATACTAAATCGTGCAATAAAATTCTTATCTAGTGTTGTATGATCGGCCAGTTATGTTTGTTGACTGACCGGTAATCGATTGCCGTGCCCATTCGGAACACCTTTTTATCTAAATATCCACGCATGACCATAAAGCCGTTATCGCTCGTTATGTTAAATATTTGTTCAATCGACATTTACAGTGATATTATGGGCATTTTTCACTGTTGAATTGAGCTGAAAAGAATTAACAGGTCAAACAGTTAGTTAAAATGTGGTAACTGACAATTATCTACTACTAATCTTGTTACCAGTTGTTTATATTTGATATTTTACATGATTCTAGCACTCCTCCAAGCCGAAATGATCCGTTAAACAAAATTGTGTCTTTGTGTCGTATGAACGACTGTGCATGAAAACTACATTTAGACTCACATTATACATCGAATAATTTCTGTCGTCAGTTGTCAAAACGAAAGTACAGTTGATATTTAAATGCATTATTTTTCTATTTCCGGGATATTGTTTTAGTATGTTGATGCTGCATTAACAAATATAAGTGTATATGAAGTGAAAACACCAAAATAAACAAGGGTTGCGATAGACACCTATAAAGATAGCATATACTGTTAGATGCACATAATATCACTTTAACCATACTTAATATATGTTTTTGTATTGTTTGTAAAGCGTGTACAAACCCGTACTCACTTCCCTACTTTCAAACCATCCGCCATAAGAATAACATTGCGACTTATGTTATTCCAAACAATCTTTTGGTGTATTGTTGGAAAAAAGGAAAGTTAATACGGTTTTGTACACGCTTTACAAACAATTTGTGTACTTTGCGCTCTAGACACAACTGATTTAAATTTAATTATGGTTGAGAGTTATGGCGTTAATAATCTGGCAGACTTGTGATTGTTAAGAGTGATGGCTTAGGTCATCTGATATTTTTTAGTTTGACAGCTATGGCGTTAGTTGTCTGATAGACGTGTGACGGCTAGGAGTGACTGCGTTAGTCACCTGATAGATGCTAGATAGTATAAAGTGATGGCGTTTGCTTAGCCATCTGATAGAATTGTGATGGTTAAGAGTGATGGCGTTAGTCACCTGATAGCCTTGTGATGTTTTTAAGGGACGATTTTAGTCATTTGATAGACTTGTGATGGTTTTTAAGGGAAGATGCTTGTCCTCTGATAGACCTGTGATGTTTTTCAGGGACGATTTTAGTCTTCTGATAGACTTGTGATGGTTTAAAAGGACGAAGTAAGCCATTTGATAGACCTGTGATGGTTTTAAGGGACGACGTTAGTCACGTGATGGACTTGTGATGGTTTTAAGGGACGACGTTAGTAATTTGATAAAATTGTGATGGTTTTAAGGGACGACGTTAGTCACCTGATAGATGTGTGATGGTTTTAAGGGACGATGTTAGTCATTTGATAGAATTGTGATGGTTTTAAGGGACGATGTAAGTCCTCGGATTGACTTATGATGTTTTTAAGGGACGAAGTTAGTCATTTGATAGACTTGTGATGGTTTTAAGGGACGACGTTTGTCACGTGAGAGACTTATAATGGTTTTAAAGGACGACGTTAGTCATTTTATAGAATTGTGATGGTTTTAAGGGACGATGTTATTCTCTTGATAGACTTGTGATGGTTTTAAGGGACGACGTTAGTCATTTGATAGACTTGTGATACTATTATTTTAACGAAAGTAAATACATAAGAGACATAAGTCACACAACATATTAAAATAGTAACAAAAATGTGACACTTCATCAAGTTAGAAACTTTTTCACAATTTTGAAGAGCACTCCTTTATCAACTAAACGTGATAACATGACATTAGTGTGCACACACTTGTAAATAATTTAAGCACGTCAGAGACCAATCGTTTATTACTTGTATTTATAGTTGGCAAATACATAAAGTATACAGAATAATAATAAGTATAGTATAAATACTATGTAAACACTTGACATGTCATACTTTTCATTACTACTTCTTTAAAATTTGAAATTTAATAGTAAGACATGTGCTGATGTACGACCGATAAGATTGGGTGCAAAATAAGGACAACCGCTTTATAAGTAATGGTATTCTTATTGAAGGGTTTTATGGAAAGGGAGGTAAACCTATGCTTTGAATCAATATTTTATATCGCGATTTTCTCCCCTAAAATATTATCTCTAAATTAAACAAACTATCTTAAAAAGCTTCAAGACTAGAGATATTGTCACATATAGCTTACACAGGTTATTGGTATTTCATTTTCGGTTCGAATTCTACCTTGGATAGTTAAAATCCACTCGCATTGTGACCATGTTCAGCCCACAGGCACTCGGCATTAGTTACTACCCACTCCCCCTAAAAATTAGTATAAATATTATTTTATATTTACTTATTTATGTTATATATATAAGAAAACAAATTTGGTTTATTTTTTTGGTCTTGTTATTTTGCACAACAAATGGACAATTTTGAGAGTTTTTGGAGGGGGTAGAAGCGGGGGCAGGAGGTAGTAACTAATGCCGAGTGCCTCTGGTTCAGCATAGGTCATTAGAGACATTTTTCATCACTTTATGTAATCTTTATTCATGTTGATTTTATATACATTTTATAAAACACCTACGCATATTTAATAGTTACCATATTCACGTGATAGCGTCCTTATCGTGACCGTACCATGTGTTCGCCTAAAATATGTTTGTTATTTATGAGATTAAGATAACGGTTTAGTTTTCTTCGTAATAATAATTTAGTTATCGACGGAATCATTCAAATGCAATAACATTACGTCAGAATTGTAAACTATTGTAATACATAAGATGGTTAACGTCTACTAATCATTATGATCAACCCGATACTATTTCCCATCATTTGCTAACGCCGATCTACAACGCAACGTGTTTTAAAGTTAACCCATTTATGCCTTGTGGAAACTCCGATCAATCTAAACTGGATCAATTTATTTCCAAAATTAGGGATGTCTAGTATATTTATTTCTATATTTAGAATATTTCTTACAGAAATTCCTTTAAGCAAACAGCGCAGACCCTGATGAGACGCCGCATCATGCGGCGTCTCATCTGGGTCTACGCTGTTTGCCAATGCCATATTTTCTAGACGCTAGGCATAAATGGGTTAATGATGTAATACGCGCCTAAAACTGCATACTGTGAGGACATGGGCTGTGTCCAAGTACCCCTACCTCATTAACGAATTGGCAATTTCGGACTTTTTAGTATCAACAGAAAAATATTATTTAATTTGTGGGTCTGTGCTGTGTGTGTAATCATGTAAAACTAAAGTTATACAACAAAACAAAAGCATTGTGCATTTGAAATAATGTTGAACAACAACACAACAACAATAGAACATATTATTATTATTACTATTATTATTATCATTATTATTATTACATGTATTATTATTATTATTATTATTATTATTATTATTATTATTATTATTATTATTAAGTTTATGTCATGAAACATTTAAAAGGGAGGTAATAATGCTTCCATAAATATAATTCAAATATGGTGCTTTTTCTTACCTTACTGGAAACTCATGAATGCAAATACCTTTTTTGTTCCTTCCTTTAAACTGATTATGCATCATCAAGGGTATTACATACAAAAAAGCATACACAAGGAGAAATACACATTTATGTAAACAGATTCAACTGAGCACACATTCACAATTATGTAACCATATCGCATTGTTTAATTGTTAAAAAAAAACTAAACAAAAAAACAATTCCTCCGCTACAAAATAGTATTATAAGGACGTAATAAGTAAATAAGGAGAGGATTCCAGTGTACTTAACAACAGCGCGCTACACACGCATCTATAGAAATTGAAATGTTACGTAAACATACGAAAAAGAATACTAGGTTTAGATTCAATCCGGATAAGATGTTCTTCGTATAGATGCCAACAATAAAACTATGTAAAAAATACAAAAAGAGTCTTGCGTAGAGATAAAAAATAGGAAAACAATGTATAAATACACAAATAATGAGTGTACATAAAAAACAAACATGAATACGAAGTATTGATACAAACAAGAATACTGCGTGTAGACAGGATAATACGTTTAGATAAAAATATCAAAAATATCACGTTTATATATACGGACAGGCATACTACGTTTAAATATAAATAAGATTAAAACGTTTATATAAAAAATGATAAATTTGCATAGATACGATCAGGAATTCCCCGTATAGATTCGAACATAATTACTACGTAGATACAAAGAGGACAACTACATTTAGATACAAACAGGATGCCTAAGTAAATCGACATACCCAGGTCATAAAACAGTAGTTGTCTTCTCGTATACGTGATGTGTTTTTAACGAATGTACGGGTATGTACTGGAATAAGGTTCGTCGTCAAAACGTTCAGCCGTCCGTCCGCCCGTCCGGCCTTCGAAAGGTTGTGTCCGGGTATACAAACATCTAAAAAGCACGATGTGTAAATATGAATCATATCATATAAATATATTTTAAAGGAGGGATGTGCATTGCACAGGCGCCAATTTTTTATATCGAGTATGGAAATATTTACCTAATATTAAGCTTAATGTTAGTCCGAGTCATATCTAGATAACTATACAGCGGGTTTACCTGAAACGTTTATGGCAAGTAACTCGCATCGAATGGACGTGCAGTTTATTGGAGCTCTTAACATTGTCAAATACTGTTAACTTAAAACCTAAGAAGCAATTTCACAAAGCTTTATATTACGCGGGTTTTTTAATGGCTCGATTTGTTTAATACACGTCTATACATGCAGTTTTCTTTTTGAGGCACGTTAATTGTAGGTCGATAAAACACTCTTGGTATTTAGATCATAACGTTATCATGATGTGCTTAAAAGTTAACATATGTTGAAATAGCGTCCCATATTGAGAACATGACTACGATAAGACAACGCAACTGCTATAGCGTTCACAATTGCAAAGGTTCCACACCCAGCCAACGTTTAAATCTAGATTATACTATCTGTATATATGTTAAATTGTAATATATTGATAAAAATATGTTACAATAACACAACATAGGCAAGAACAATCATACATTGAAGAACTATTTCATTAAATGCAGCAAAGACAAATTAGCGCCCCGAGCCGATTGTGACGAAGATATTTCGTATATATTTTCCTACAATAACTGAAGCATTCGTCTTTTTAGTTAGTGTTCGTGTGTTGTATGAATAGATATCGTTGCAGGAATTAAAAATGAACCGTTAAACTAAATTTAGATTCCCATCGTACATGCATGATTTACATGCTGGCGAATTCGACTGTACATACATTTTCGATTTCTTAAATATGTGGCTTATTTCGCATTTTTCGACACATGTGCTTCTTAAAGTGATATTATGGGCATTTTCACTGTTGAATTGAGCTGAAAAGAATTAACAGGTGAAAAGAGTTAGTTAAAATATGGTTACTGACCAATTATCTGCAACTCATCTTGCTACCAGTTGTTTATAAACATACATTTTAAATTCGACATTCTTACGTGACTCACCCAGTCCTCTAAGCCGAAATGATCCGTAAAACCAAATTGTGTCTTTGTGTCGTGTGAACGAATCTGCACTAAAACTAAATTTAGGTTCACATCGTACATGCATGATCAGTTGTCAAACTAAAGTACGGTTGATATTCAAATGCTTTATTTTTCTCTTTCTGGGATATTGTTTTAGTATGTTGATGCTGCATTAACAAATATAAGTGTATATGAAGTGAAAACACCAAAAATAAACAACGGTTGCGATAGACATCTATAAACTGCTAGATACCCATAATATCACTTTAACTTTTATTTTAATTTATATTGAAATATATGTCTAATAAGTTTTTACACATTTTATATAAAATAATACATATTTGAAATCGTATAATCTCGCTTTAATTCATTCGGTATGCAATGGCGACTGTACTAAAACAATAATCTATGATAATCATGACGTAACGAACAAAAACTTGCCAACGCAAAACTAAACAAATGAGGATTATGTGTAAAGAAGTTTAAGTATGAGTGGTAGTGTAGTGGTGGTGGTGGTAGTAGTAGTGATAGTAGTAATAGAAGTGGTAGTAGCAAGAGCAACGGTATCTGCAGTAATCCAATAGATGAGGAAATTGATGTAATAGTAGACATGGTTATCGTGGTTGAGTAACACAATCGGTGGGTCTTAATATCTTGCCAAGTATACCACGTAATGTTCTACAGACGAATTCTTTGAGTCCTCCAGACTTCAGATAAAAATTACGCTGACAATGGTAAGAGACATTATTGTGTTAGCGAAGAATTGTAGATCATTTGTGACTTTATGTCAAACAGTATGCGTTTTAATTGTTATTCCGTTGAAACTGTAACATAGAATTGAACTAACATTATGGAATTCTATTAAGAAAACAATGTGTTACAGTGTTTCATTTAGTGTACCATTTCCGTAATGTATAAAGACGTGCAATTGATCAATTGTCTACAAATGGTTCAATTGTTTGAGGATGGTAGAATTGTTAACATTTCTTGTAAATGCATACTAATAATTGAACATATCAAGTTAACTGAATACCTACAGTAACAGCTTGCTTGCTGATAATTGTGGTGCGTCATGCGAAAATGGATCTAATGTCATACGCGGACAGGCCTGCCCCATAAGCAGGTTGCATATGGCATAAGATCAATTTCCGAATGACGCGGCTGAAAGAAGATCTTTAGCCGGCTGTTTCAGATCCTCACCCTTTTCATCATCGGCCTCGTTGGCGCTAGAGGTCAGATTTCATCGACACAGGTTTCCTCGACAAATGGAACGGTGGCAAGTGGCGGCGGAAGTACCGGTGGCTCGCCCGGGACAGGAGCGGGCGGCCAGATGCCACAAATGATGTTCCCGTCGGCACCCAGCGCAATTCGCCACGTGGGTGTGTCCTATAACATTCTAAAAGGTATCAAAAATCACTGTGTATGCACGTGTATTTTTTCTGTTTCGAGTTCTATACCATGGACGGGTTTGTATGTACAATCTAATTAAAGTGGCCTCAACTCAGCAATCTCATCGGAAAAATATGAAGTGGATATTCTAAATATTTCTGCAGATTGACGAAGTTTTCTATTAAGGCGTATTGATCGTGATGTATTGCTACTTGAAAACTGAGACATTTTTAATAAAACTGTTTATGAAAATATTGAGGTTTGCCCTAAATAAATCAATAAAAATAATAATAATAATAACAATAATAATAATAGTAATGCATGTTTTTATTAAGATGGCATTAAATAAATATATATTGCGATACAAATCGTTATTTTATTTTAAGTGTAACATCCAGTAACTCAAAACGGGCCCAAATCGTGCATTATTTCTAAGTATCCCATATCCCGATACCAAGGTAACCCGGACGGCGAGTACTGGTCCACGGGCGGCGAGGACCCGGGCGTCGATATCACGCGGAAAATCTTCACTATCAGCGCCGGGTACCAGCCGCCGGAGATAATTGTTGATCACCATGACAATTGCCTCATGTCGCACGGCTTCACGCTTTTCTATAACCCGCAGTCATACCAGGACAAGCTGTTTACCACTGTTCAGACCAGCGGTAACACTTCATTTGAGCCGCGTTCTGAGGATCTGGGCTTAATGCATGTGCGTAAAGTGTCGACCCAGATTAGCCTGTACAGTCCTCACAGGCTAATCAGGGACGACACTTTCCGCTTTTATGGTATTGGTAGTTTCAAGGAAGTCCCACCGTACCGAAAATCAAGTTAAGGCGGAAAGTGTCGTCCCTGATTAGCCTGTGCGGACTGCACAGGCTAATATGGGATGACACTTTACGCACATGCATTTAGCCCAATTTTCTCAGACCAAGGCTCATTTGTTTTTGTTCTAAATCCGTTGTGAATGGGTCCGTTATATTTTATAAACTTTGTGAAACTTATATTTCAAACTACTGTGAGATAAAGTTGTAATGCTTTACCAGTTACGTTTCCAGCAACGTTTTTGATTGCTCTTTTTAACTTGCAACCTAGTGTGTTATTCATCTCAATTGAACGAGTTTAATTAACTATAACTTTTGAGTATTCATGTAAAATTTATCATTTTTCATACTTTAACCGTTTTCTTGTTTAACAAAAATGCAACTTTCCCGATCATCTACATTTCTAGGCTCCGCGGACGCTGCTTTGAAGCCATTCGCTTTCTCTCTCAGTTCCGGTAAGAATAGCTATGCGCAACTTAAATACTTGTCATATATAGAAAAGTAGACTCAATGTAATATCACATGTCATCACAAAACACACACAAAAATACAAAGCAAACAAATGTATAAACACATCAATGACTATTAACGCCAAAAACACGCAATATTATATCTTTATTCAATAGTATAGCCTTATTAATAGCATAAGTTAAAGATGGGGTAATCACGTGAGCAAGATCACAAAGTTATAGCTCCTGCTTTGAAAATTCGTAGCGAGCAAAGTCGCGATATCGAGCAACTATTAATGCATTAACACATTAATTAACGCTTATTACATTCTTGCTGATACGGCTGGAAAGTGTGCGGCATTTAAACAATTAATAAAAGAAACAAAAGGTATAAAATGGCGAAAAATTCGTGTCTCGGTATGGACGTCGCCATCTTGTTTGTGTCAGTACACGCTCCTGGTAAAATCTAATTGCGCAATCACACGACACACTCATTCTGTCAAATCACACGGATAGCATATATTTTTTTCAACAAATGAACAGATGCATATGTTCCAAGGTATTGTAATACTCATGACACCCTGTCACATATCACCATCAAAATACTGAATAAAACGCCGCTTTCATTTTAGTCAACCACATGACGCATCTAAATTACTGACTCCAAACGCGCAATCACATTTTTTTTTCAAATCACACTACAAACTCGTATTGTTATAGTCAAATCATGTGGTACACTCATAACGCGTAACTTCATATTAAACCCATATTGTTCATCACATGCATGCTCACAGAGTCAAATCGTATGGCGCTCGCTTTTCATGACAGCTTATCAGGCGGTTGTGCAGCAGACGTCAAAGCACCACTACATCTTCCAGGATGCCACCACGTTCTGCACGATAGGTCACGTGAGGTCAGCCCTTGTATGCTTGCATGTTCAATACTAGTTTGCAAAAACAAAACGCTAAGGTTACATTATGCCATAAAATCGAGATGTTATCGAAATATTATATGGTAAAGTCTCTAAAAACATTTTAATTTACTAAAAGACATGATTTAAATTAAAAACTAAAATACTCGTTTTGATTTTTTTTTCGACCCGTGTGTAGGAAAAGCATTTATGTTCACTATTATTAGTATGGTTTAAAAATATAGACTACAGTTTGCACGAAAGTGGGTTACGCTTAATTTAAAAGTAGCCGGATATTTTAATAGTGAAAACACTGTGAACTTTAATAATTATAGAATTCTGTACAACATGTCATTTTACTAACTGTTTAATTCTTAAATGCATGAAACATACACTGCTCTCACAGAAATGTATAAATACAGGGGTCATAGTGTACCAAAAGTTAAGTTTTTGTCATTAATACATTATATAAGGATTGAATATGTACATGTACAATGAGCCATTGTTTTACGCTGTAACGACGTAGCAATACTACCAACTGACCAACCATATTAAAATTGTGATCCGAAAACAACGGTCACCTGTGAACAACGGTCACTTTGGTCGTTTCCCTTGACTGACCGCTGTTCTCGGTTTTGATTGTATAAATTTACATAAAGCAAGCAGTTAACAACCAGTGTATAAGGAACATTGAATTTTGTATTATATTTAACTTAATTTTTTTCGAAATATTGTACGAAATACTCATTGATTTTGAGTATTAATGTTAGTCTAAGGGAAATATCGAACGGTTAATCGATTGCCAAAGAAGTGAGAAGTCCTAGTTGTCCTGTTATACTTTCAATGGCTATTAACATCGACATATACAGTATCCCCATTTATGTGGTGGCCACTTTAATCTACGCCTGTGTAATACTAGTAAAATACTGCTCGGTTTGATTGACAAAATCTGACCGACTTCCTCCGATTCTTGAGTCTTCAGGCTTTGAACATTAAATCTCTGTATCCACGAATACTAATTGGCATGCACATGTAGGTCACACACCACTTTGTAATTTAATGTGTAATGTACCGAGTATTCTTATCGCAGTATAAATTTAACAACACATGTTCCCAGCTTATCAGTCACGATCTTTTTCCCAAAATGTACTTTATGGACCGGTCATAGCTCACTTACATATAATATTAAAATCGCTCTATTAATACTTTCTTGATTACCGGCTTCTCACTTAGCATCTCCGATCTCGCAGGTACTCTATGCACTTGGCAGAAACAGACCACTACCCTGTAACACGGGAGTTTGCGAGCGAAGTGTGCCACCTTCCGGCAACCTACGACAAGGCCACATATATGACCTTCGTGGAGACATGGGGAACGGTACGACCCTAACCGCAATTAAATGACCAATTCATCATCGCCATCATCTCCAAAATAGCATCGTTGTCGTCGTCATGTTTGTCGTCCTCCTCCTCTCTTTCTCCTCCTCCTTTATATCACCATCATCATCGTCGTAGTCGTCGTCTTTGTCGTCATCATCATCAGCAGCAGTAACAGCAAATTATCCTTCTTGTTCTTCATCTTGATCTTCATTTCATTATTATTATTATTATTATTTATTATTATTATTATTATTATTATTATTATTATTATTATTATTATTATTATTATTATAATTATTATTATTTGTATTATTATTATAACTGTTATTATTATTATTATTATTACTTTATTATTGTCATTATTACTTTTGTGTTATTGTTATTGTTTTAACCTCCACCTGCACAGCACGTGGTGACCGAAATCGACATCGGCAAAATCTTCACCAACAGGTTTGTGGCCAGGCTCAGAGATATCTTCAACTTCGTCATGTTTAACGTAAGTGGTTCAGGTTTACCCAACACTAGAACAAACTCGCATTTCATTACTTTCATCGTTTTTTTATCATTCTAGTTACCACATTTACTGTTTTTCTACATGTACATCTATGGCATTATTTTTTAGTTAAATATTATAGCATGGGTTACTAAGCGGCTGCTTCCTTTATCTCAACTCATTGTTACAATCAATAATACGTGTCGCGCTTCGCGCTCTATATGTGGTTGGGATAGTACTTAGGGCCTATGATAGACAACCATAAAAATACATGGATAATAGATGTGTTGTTTGCATTTATTTGTTAATATAAAAACACGTGTATTTTTTATAAGATATTTTAGTGATGTAAGACATTTTATTTAACGTTGTCACCACGCGGCATCCATTAATTTTAATAAAAATGTCTAATTGTAGTAAAATGGATTTTGAAATGTCTACATAAATAAAGCTTTATTATATTTATTACCTGACTGAAAAAAACGGGATTGAACCGGGGGCCTGTAGATGATTGTTGCGTAAACAACTTCAGTCTAACGCTCTCCCAACTGAGCTATTTCGGCTGACATCATTTATGTACTGCTATTTGGTGAAGTTGTGTATAGCGATCGTTATTATATTTCTATTAATAAACTAATACATTGTACGTTTTCGTACCACTACGCCTTCCAATAAACTTGCTTGCGCGATAGGTCGTCAAATATCGTACTACATTGATTCTCCACTAAATAAGCAAATTAGAAAATCCACAAAATAAATATATATTTGATTATGTTTTGTTTTTATACAAAACCAGAAAGTTTCGCGTATTTGCCCAGTCCCTGTGATCTTTAACCTGTGATCAGTTGTGGATCAGTTATTAATTAAAACAATTAGCTGTGCATCATTGGCAAAAAAATGTTGTTATAAATGTAATAGGCACAAATGCAGTACTCATTTACACTAATTTACACTAAAAATCACAACTATGCAAGATATTTTTAAAACAAAAATATATACATTGATCCGTAAAATAACTTCTCCTACCATAAGCGAAAAAAAAGCATTACATACTAGTCGCCGCTCTCCATATCGACGCCAATAATACGAGTATCTCAGTGGTTTGAACCATGACGAAAAATATGTATGGGCGGTAAACATTTAATGCCATATTTAAAATTGCGGTCACTTTGCACCTGTCGATGGTACACTAAAACATTTTACTCCAACATGTACGCTTCTTTACAACTGTTTCAGCTTTATTGGTTAACATGTAAGTAACAAACTAAAAGGAACAAGAAAACTTTGCGTAATACATTCGATTGCAAAACAAACATTTTGTGATTCATATCTTTTGCTGTTGACATATAATTTTCTGAAAATGTTTACATCCGTTTTGGTAAACAAACAATTACATATTTTTGCCGTAAACACGAAGTTCTCGAGCAACTTTGATGGAAAAAAAAGAATTTCCAATTTTCAAACAGGTTACAGACGACATCAGCATGGCTGGTCCGCAAGATGGCTACCAAAGTTCTTACGTCATCGATCTGGACGCATTCAAATACCGACACGAATACAAGTTCATTGTCGGCGTCATGGAAGACCAACTAGCGATCGGAGACTTTTATCACAACGATGTAATCGGTAAAACTGTTCAGGTGGGGAAATATGTTAGTTGTTACGTTATTGAGTTTGAAATTAACCCATTTGTGCCAAGTGGACTCTCCCATCCTTCTAAATTGGATTAATTTATTTCGAAAATTAGGGATGTCTAGAATATTTATTTCTAGATTTAGAATATTTCTTACAGAAATTCCTTTCAGCAAAAAGCGCAGACCCTGATGAGACGCCGCATCGTGCGGCCTCTCATCTGGCTCTATGCTGTTTGCCAAGGCATTTTTTCTAGACGCTAGGCATAAATGGGTTAATAACTTAATACAAAGAATTAAACCTGAAAATGCAATAGTGATACACTCTTAAACCTTATTATTCATTTGTATGTGGCTAATACAGATTCTTCTATTTTCCGAAATGATCGCTACTTTTTTTATTAATCTTATTTATGTTGTCTGTGTAAATAACGATTCAATTGTCTTATCATTTGAGTCGCCAATCATGTTTTAAAACCACGTCTTCAAGTGAGACAAAAATGTTTCTAGACTTCTTGAGTACATTAGAGATACGAAGAGTCGCTACTTATGTGAGTCGCATTTTGAGAAAACTGGGCATAATGCATGTGCTTAAAGTATCATCCCAGATTAGCCTGTGCAGTCCGCACAGGCTAATCAGGGACGACACTTTCCGCCTAAACTTGATTTTCGGTAAGGAGGAACTTCCTTGAAACTAAAAATACCATAAAAGCGGAAAGTGTCGTCTCTGAGTAGCCTGTGCAAACTGCACAAGGCTAATCTGGGACGACACTTATCGCACATGCATTAAGCCCAGTTTTCTCAAAACGCGACTCATATAAATCGGCCATTCAGTTGGTGGGCCGCCTTTGTTTTCGGTTTCTCAATAAAAGTAAAGATCCAATCTTTCAACTTTGTAAAACAGTCAACATTGCGATTTCAGAGCAAATATCGGAGACAAGTTATTTCCGAATTGCTTAGCACAGTCATGTCGGCAAAAATGGAACTTAAATGAATGTTCACCATACCACAGCGTTTATCTGATCTCCATCTAATGCGATATCCTGTATTAATCGCTTTAACCCATTTATGCCTAGTGAACTCTCTCATCATTCTAAATTGGATCAATTTATTTCAAAAATTAGGGTTGTCTAGTATAATTATTTTTATATTTAGAAAATTTCTTACAGAAATTCCTTTAAGCTTACAGCACAGACCCTGATGAGACGCCGCATCATGCGGCGTCTCATTTGGGTCTACGCTGTTTGCCAAGGCCTTTTTCCTATTCAGACGATTGACGTCGCCTTAGACATCAAGTACTGGGCGTTCATCCAGTATTTCATCAGCCAGGGTATGTGTCCCGCCGACGCCGCCAGCAAGCTTCCCACGTGGCAGGCAAACATCGTGCGTGCCCTCAAGGAGTACCCGACCTTTAAACAGGCCACTCAGCCCCCGAGTAAGTGATCTTATAAACAAACGTGAAGCAATGTCATTGTTTTGCTGGCAATATTTACACCACCTCTCATACACCCATTGACACGAAGTATTATATTAACATGAACAGTGAAAAGGTCAATTTAAGGTTTGTTCAAATACCCACGCAAAGTGGCTATTTTTGTTGTTCAGTGTTTTGTAAATTTGATAAATAAAATCATGTTTATACAATCGGAACTAATTTTATAGCTGTTTACCTCTAATGTTATTGTTACCCTCAGGGGGGTGGTGGGCGACAGGTTACTGTCAGTAAAATTGCGTATTTGATTCAAAAGTGATGTTATAAAAATATTTGTATTGAAAAGAATTTTGTATGACAAATAGTGAAAAGAAGGCATATTTATCTTCAACAAATATCTTAACAAATAGAAGTATATATTTCATCCCGCGATATCACCACAGAACTGCCGCTGTCCATGCCCGCAACCTGGCCCCTGGGTACATACAGCGTGCCCAAGCCCGCGTCTGGCTGCCCCACGGGCTTCGTAGAGGGTACCGTCACTGTATCACAGCCCCAGCATTCCGGCAGCGGACCCACGGGACTGCATCTAGACGGTTGGACGAAGTTTTGTTTCATGGCAGTATGCCTTTTTACGACCGCTGGCGTTACTTTAGGCAATTTCATGTATTCTAAGATACTTCTTCTTCGATTTATTGCTTTTTCTTTTTATAAGGTGATTAAGAAACGCATTTTAATAAAAAAAGGAGATTATGTCTCCGTGGGAGATAAATGAATATTTTTTCAGGGCTGAAAGAATCAGGACTAAAATCCTCTATGAATGTTTTGTCAGGGCTGAAAGAATCAGGGCTAAAATCCTCTATAAATATTTTGTCAGGGATGAAAGAATCAGGGCTAAAATCCTCTATGAATATTGTGTCAGGGCTGAAAGAATCAGGGCTAAAATCCTCTATGAATATTTTTTCAGGGCTGAAAGAATCAGGACTAAAATCCTCTATGAATGTTTTGTCAGGGCTGAAAGAATCAGGACTAAAATCCTCTGTGAATATTGTGTCAGGGCTGAAAGAATCAGGGCTAAAATCCTCTATGAATATTTTTTCTGGGCTGAAAGAATCAGGGCTAAAATCCGCAATAAATATTTTGTCAGGGCTGAAAGAATCAGGGCTAAAATCATGTTCAATAAAAAGCAAGTCTCTTAATGGACCACTGAAAATGTTGTCGGAAGGAGGGAGAACAACTATTAGCAAACACCTTATCTTGCTTTATTTCATTTTATAAGATTTTGAGATGATTCACAGAAAAACATTCTATTTGTGTCAACAGGGACGCTGGCTAAGGACTCGTACGGCCTGAAGTACTGCACGAAGGAGGACCCGAGTCCGAGTGAGTACGACATCTACTGGCCCAGGGGCGACTACTGCATCCAGCAGTACGACAGCATGTGTCCGTACGCCTTCAGGACGGGCAAGATCAAGATGCGCGCGTCGTCGGCGTCAACCACTTCCGGTTAGACAATATTTTCATGTCTTAAACGATAAGGATCAGATAAGGTACTTTGAAATGTTGTATGTGAAAGTAATAAGCTTGAAAAAAATAGAAAGCACATATTTTTAATTACAGGCATAGTCCCGACCGGAACTTACGGTTCCACAAGCACAGAGCTGATTTTTTGCTGCAGGTGAGCATGTAATAGTGAGCAAGTGACAATGTTTGACCTCGTGAGAATGATTTATGTTCTCTCAATCTTTAGCGAAATCAAAATAAAAACGTTTAGTTTATGCTTAGTTTCAATCTCAATTGCATTGAAAGTCTTAGGCGTATTGAGACTCTCGCAAACCCGTTTTATGGGTAGAAACAGCGCTTTAACACATTTATGCCTAGTGGACTCTCCCATCCGTCTGAATCTGATCAATTTATTTCCAAAATTAGGCCTGCCTGGTATATTGTCACGACTCAGACTTTTGTGAATATAAAATATCTTCGGAGGCGGTAGCGAAACGTGTCATTTAAACAAATATATTTCTTATTTCTTTTAGTTAAGAAGTAAAAAATAAACACATTTTGTAAATTTTGTCTAACATATCATTGATTATTTTCATCATATCACACATTTATGAACATAATACATTCATAACAATGATAACATTACGTGAGAAAAGTTAGAGTTATAAGTTAATAATTATGTTAAAATTCTGCCAGTTTTCTGTTAAAATTTTGCAAGTTTTTCTGTTAAATTCTGCAAGTTTTTCTGTTATATTTGTATGTTATTTCTTTTTCTTATGAGGTTGTTAATTAAAAACCATCAACTTTTTAAGCTTTTGTCTTTCTTTTATTCTCTTATTTTTGCGTTACCACCTACCGACTCAACCGTTCTGGTTAGAGTGATTCAAACTCAGAACTCCCGGCCTTTTATACTCTCAGAAATTCTGTAACCGCAGAATTCTGCTAAATGTCATAACATGAACAGCAGAAGGCTGACAGAATCACCAATAACTTTGGATTGTTCAATTAAAAATAAAACATTTCACTATGTATTAACAATATAATATAATTTTATAATACTACATAAATTACCTGCATATTAGCTTTTTTAAATGCAAATAGTACTTTAAAACAATAAAAATTAATACAGTATAAAGACAGTTGACAACAGATTGTTTACGTAATATTTATTGACGTCATTCTCGGCTACAACGCTACCTAGGGTTAAAAAACACTAAATAAACGTGTGTACAATAACTTTACAAACATCTGGATTTTAACTCAAACAATCGCGGAGCTGGTAATCCAGGTAAATTTTTAAGTCTGTTATCATTAGAGTCTCATACAATACTATAGCTTAACTGCAGACAGCATTCGAAACATAGGTTAGATATCAAACAGTAAATAAACATTACCCCACCCACTAAGGTATACATCTGTTACACTACAGTATTTATTTCTATATTTAGAATATTTCTTAGAAAAATTCCTTTAAGCAAACAGCGCAGACCTATGCAGGGATTAATCTACATGTGCGTCCCGCGTCTTTGACGCACCAATATCAAAATAGACGCATCGTTTTGAAATATGTGCATCCACTTGGACGCATTGCTGGACTGTATCCGTTAACGCATACGCGAATCACAATAAGTACGAACCATCTTTTGTACGAGTCATAAGTGTAGCAATGAACGCTGAGTTTAACCAAATGAGGCTTGAACACTCCAGCAAGTCTTCTGATAGGCTCTAGTCGAGCCGCTGATGTATAATACGAACCAATTAGAATCGACCTTTAAAATATAATGATGATATTTTCTTGAGTCCCCGGATGAAAACCTGCTTTAACTTTGTGTAACTTAGTCATAAATAATAAAGAAAAAATGCCTCCGAAATAAGGTGTTGAAGCTTAATCCAAAACAAACAAATCTAAACTTTAATAACGGTAGGTCAACGGCTCGCAATTCGGATGTTAACAATAATAATATCATCGATTTGAATCAAGTTGAAATGTTATAACAGGTTACATTCATGTAACAGATAATGTTATAGCCTATGTAAAGGCAAACAAGATAGTGATAACTCTGAATTTGTTTTTTTTTATTTCAACAAGTTTTTGAGATTATTAAAGTTTAATGCAAGTATGTAGTTATTGAGCTAGGGTGATTTAGACATATTTTCTTCACTACTTGGTATCTTTCAAAATTTGGGACCCTTCTTTTTCAAGGTGGACTCATCAATTTTGGCCTGGGACTCATTGGTCTAAAATCTGCGAGTTCAGGGACCCATAGATAGTAAACTCTAGATTATTCCCTGCCTATGGCAAGCGGTTCGACGCATAATCCCAAAAAACTAGGTTTCTCATGAGAACCTAGGTATTTTAATGAGAACCTAGGTTCTCATAAGAACCTAGGTTTTCAAATGAAAACCTAGGTTCTTGTGAAAACCTAGAATACCAAACGAGAACTTAAGTTAGTTCTCAGAATGAGAACCTAGGTTCTCATGAGAACCTAGGTTCTCATTTAAAAACCTAGGTTCTCATAGATTCATAGAACTTAGGTTCTCATGAGAACCTAGGTTTTCAAATGAAAACCTAGGTTCTTGTGAAAACCTAGAATACCAAACGAGAACTTTAGTTCTCAGAATGAGAACCTACGTTCTCATGAGAACCTAAGTTCTATGAATCTATGAGAACCTAGGTTCTCATGAAAAACCTAGTTTCTCATGAGAACCTAGGTTCTCAAGCGTAAACCAAGGTTTTCAAATGAGAACCTAGGTTCTCATGAGAAACCTGGTTTCTTGGGATTTCATAAACCTTGTTTTTCATGAGAACCTAGGTTCTCATGAAAACCTAGGTTCTCATGAGAAACCTGGTTTCTTGGGATTATGCGTCGGACCACTTGCCATGATTAACCTCCAGTTGTCTCCCATTGCTTGGTACACGCTGGCGGCATATGTGTAAAATGATACGAAATAGGCGTGAAACCGTGAATGTAACTCCCCAAGAATGAAATTAGTTAAGTAATCGGTCGACATTGGTCT
Organism: Dreissena polymorpha; assembly: GCF_020536995.1. Taxonomy (NCBI): domain Eukaryota; kingdom Metazoa; phylum Mollusca; class Bivalvia; order Myida; family Dreissenidae; genus Dreissena; species Dreissena polymorpha. Next base: position 56,473,955 of record NC_068369.1, read on the forward strand.
GAACACGTAAATAAAAAATTAAACTGCATCTTTAATTGTAAATATTATTTTGAGACAAAAAAGTATAACAAATTCAGATCAATCGTTACATAATACATTGTTACAGCATTAAATGAGTTTCAGATATTCAGTTCCCTTGTTCGGGCCTCAAACGACTGTACGGTACAGTTTTATATTTTAAGTATGTCTGTGATATAGTAAGCAATCAGTATGGTATTAATAAAAGTTTGATCTCTATTGTTAATGTGTAATTATGTATTATTCAATCGTAAGATATCGGCAACTCTGCAAGAAAAACTTATGCAATATAGACTTTGCAAACATATTTCAATAACTTGAGATATCTGCAAAAATAAAGTTCTTAACGGCGTGTTTTTATTCTGTCCAGCCCGTGTGTAATCATATGATAACCCCATTGATCCTGCGCCCTGAATAATATGTGTCCCGTATTCCAAACGAGCAAGTTTACGCCGTCCGACGCGTAAATTCTGAAAACCTAGGTTCTCAGAGAACCTAGGTTCTCATGGAACCTAGGTTCTCATGACGTTGATGTGTAAGTCTGTTTTGATCTGCTTACAAAACTGCTAAAAAATGCACTCCTTGTTTATCATTTTTAGGCGAAATATTACTTAAATATTCACTATTTATAGGAACGACACTGTCTACTCGCACGAGATGTTCATGCCGACCGACAAACCCTTCTACCTGTTCCGGAACCAACATGGTTGCCAACAGGTTCACGGCATGGCCGTCACAGATGAGACGCTGACCTTCTACAATGACGTCAGCGCCACAGGGAGCATCGGCCAGACGTTCCTGGCCGGAAGTTACCCGTACGTGGAGACGGTTGGGCAGCAGTCTAATTATGGCGCCCTGCAGTACAAGCTTCACTTCTGCTACTACACGCAATTAATTACAAAATAAATTACTTTTTGTTTAAACCGCATTTGTTAATTGTTTTTTAAGTTTACCAAAAATTGTGTTTACAACAGCAATAATCACGACAAGGCTACTACGACGACGATCGCGATTTTGATGTTAATGGTAGTGGTGGTTATGGCATTAATGTTAATAGAGAAATCCACGAAGACACGTTGCCATAATAGCGATAGTAAAATTTTGATAATGGTTAGGGTGGTGAGGAGGTGGACGTTTAAGTTTTAAGTTTGATTCCTTTTTTATGCAAATTTGCAAATATGTCACATATGTTTTTCAAATGACAATTTCAATGAAATTCTTTTTATTGATGATTTAATCGTGTGTACTTTGAACAACGCGCAAACCTGATTAAAACATGCGTTCATAACGATTAAAATGTTGGAAGATCTTTATTTTAACTGGTGGATTTGAGAACTCTGAAACAATCTTACTTGCTTTAATAAAATGAACATCATTAAATACATTAAAAGCAAACAAAAACGGTATTAGGTTTATTTTCAAAGAAAAAACTGTATAATTAAAACAAGTAACAGGGAAACTTGTCGGGATTTGATTCAGGACATTATGGGATGACAATAAAAACACAAGCTATTTTATGATACACGTATTATCACATTACTTATGAAATGATCACACTTGATTTAACATTTTACCCTTCTCGTTTAATAATAATTGATAAAAGAAAATATATAGTCATTTCGTGCTCGCTCGTTCATACATGAGGCACATTTGGTTCAGAAAGTATGACATAAGTTTTGAGTAATAGCCATTGTCCATTATGTTCACATGCCTCCAACATAGCGGCTAAAATTATCGAAGCTTGCCGTGTTCCCATTATGAAACATAATTATAAGAAATCAGCAAAAATAGCAGAAGCATGATATAAATTTTATGGGGTCAGTGACAATAAAGGTCGTCATCCACTGACCAATTACGCCTACTTTAATCAGATTTCAATACACTAGCAATTAAATGTTGATGGCATGACTGATAAACGATTGTGCAGCAATTGCAGATAAAATCTTTAAAATGTCGAAACAAATTATTTTCTTGTTTTATATCAACCGGTTGGATTGTTATAGTCTGCCTTTATATTTTTAAGTATACTTGACAGGGCCGTACGCAGGATTTTTTGACTGGGCTTGGGAGGGGGCAACCGGGGAGGGTGCGTCAGGGGTCATACGCCCTAATTTTAATTTTGTTGAATTTGGCACTTTTCAATGTCAATTTGAATGCTTAAAATTTAATTTGTTATATAAATGTATGGCATAAATCAGCACCTTTCTGAAGTATAAAGCTTTAAACATTTGATGTGAATGACGTTTGATGAATAAGGAAAGCATACTTAAAAAAATGATTAAGAAATGCATTATAAACTATGACTGACTTAGCCATAAAAAATATTTTTTTTAAATACAATCCTCTTATACATTTTCAAAGATTTTTTTTTTATTATTTACCATCTACTACACATTTAACTTTCCCCATCCTCAACAGATAAATCCTCACAATCGCCTAAAGCTCTGACATAGATTGGACTAAGATTTTCTCTATGACAACCGTTTTCCTGTTGTTTTTTCACTTAAAATCCGATTTCGTAAAATTTGCTATTTATTACCGTAATAACGAAACAAACTTTTATAAAAATGATATCTGCATAAACATGCTTTTTGAGTACGAGTTTCGATAGTATAGAGGCCATTTAACAGAAAATTGACATAAATATGAACATAAATATGAACATAATATTTTTTTATATAGCCGACAAAGACCGATTTACCCGGGGTACATGTAAGTATGCTTAAGTGTACCCTGGGTACATGCAAGTAGTACCCGAGCCGACAATGACCAATCGAGCGTAAATTAGTGCTGATCCTCTTGTTTTTAAGGGACAATAAAACACATCTGCTCTTTTGTATTGATGGAAAGTGTACTGTGGGCCCTTTCGAGAGAGAGAGAAAACATAGAAAGATAACTCAATATGAAAATATAATTCTTTTGTTAAATAGCTATTTTTTAAGTATCAACATGATTGTTTTTTCACTCTTGATCGATAAATATTCTGATTCACGAGCATTAGTGTTTACAAATAAAATAAAATGGCTGCACACATGCATTATTTGCAGACACAATAAATTTAGTATTAGTAAATACACAGGTGGGTAGCGTGTGGCTATGATATTAATTAGTGAAAACATCATTTTGAATGATAAATAACCATATTATAACGAAAAATTAACTTTTCTGAAAAAAAAATATTTCACTATCAAATATATATATAACAAGGTATGCAACTCAAAATAAGCCCAAAACGGGGTGCATCGCTTTGAACAGTCATATCTTCATCAACTGTGCAGCGATTTTCACGATCTCGGTCTTATTCAACGCAGAAATGAATTTCCTTTCTGGAAATGTATATGTCTTGCAATATTTTTACAAATGCTGGGTCAACTTTTAAGAAATAACACGATACACAACACGCATGACCCAGTTGACAGTGATCATGCATTCTTTATGAATGAAATCTCCAGTTGTAAAGACACACCTCCGCATTGGACCAATGAAATCACTCGTATGTTTAAAATGTCAGTTAGTTGAAATGTATGTAAACAAAGGTTTCAAACGGCGCAGGACAGTTAGTCTTGATGCAGAATGTAACAACAAGAACGGTAATAATGTTTTTTCATACGTTTTATTGAATTATGGTATCGAACTACATGAACTTTGTAGGGAAGTTGCCCTTTACTCCGTGAAGATTTCAGTCTTAAAGACAGCATGATCACTGTCAACTGGGTCATGCGAGTTGTGTATCGTATTATTTCTTAAAAGTTGACCCAGCATTTGTAAAAATATTGCAAGACATATACATTTCCAGAAAGGAAATTCATTTCTGCGTTGAATAAAACCGAGATCGTGAAAATCGCTGCAAAATTGATGAAGATATGGCTGTTCAAAGCGATGCACCCCGTTTTGGGCTGATTTTGAGTTGCATACCTTGTTATATATATATATATTTGACAGTGAAATTTTTTTTTCAGAAAAGTTAATTTTTCGTTATAATATGATTATTTATCATTCAAAATGATTTTTTCACTAATTAATATCATAGCCACACGCTACCCACCTGTGAGTAAATATGGAAGTATTTTTTGGTAAATTTGCATTATTTGTATTTATCTATGTTTCTTTGGTATTTTGTTCATGCTGGGCTGCAGATAATACAGATTCCAGGTAATGTGTATGCACAGTACATACGATAATTGGTTGGTCTAATCTCTCATTGAAAGACTGAAACTTTATTAAATAGGGATACACAAACTAAATTAAAAACGTGCTTCAACATCAACCAAACGATCACAATAACTTAAACACCCTCAAAGTCTACGTGAATATGCTCCATTTTTAACCATAACCAAGATTGCGCAATCGAGTCGACAGCATTCCTAAACCGGTAAACTCTCGTCACGATGACCGCGCAATTACAATGACATATTATCGAGTTTTGATAAAAATCTCTTATCTATGTTATTATTATGATGAGATAACCGTCAAATTATTACCGCAATTTGCTTAAATAAACCGATCGTCGTGTATTCCAATACGGACATCCATCTTGTATATGGATTGGTGGGCGTTTTGTCCATGCAAATTATTTGTATATATTTGTGTGTATAACAAAACAGAAAGAGTATTTTGAACACTCAATACATAAGGTATTTTGTTTTAGGGCAAAACAAAAGGTACCATAATTGATATAATCATTCTCAGTTAAAAAAAGTTCTATGCTTTATGATAGCATAAAGAGAAATATAAGTGAATTAAAACTGATAATTCAATGTTTCAAACAGTAAAGATTTACAATGAAAACTATCGATAATTTCACTATTCTACTGTTTTAATTACTGTTTTACTGTGAAATGATATTTTTTACGAAATTTCTGAAGTTAAACTCTTTTCAAGTGTAAATAAACGGTGAAAAAAGCATACACAAATAAGAAATTTTGTTGGATTCGAAGAAATATCGATTTAAATTCACTCGTGATCATAGAATTAATTTTTTTCACGAGTGGCTCTCTTTGGTCACTTGTAAATTAAACTCGATACTCCACCGAATCAAACAAATATCCGTTTTATATTTTAACTGTCGCTTGAAGAACACTTGATGAATATTAACTATATTTAAAGATGTTTTGATAGTCCAATAAGACATTAACAGGGTAGCGTCTTTTGGATGAGCCTTTGACAGTCGAGAATGTACATATGAGTCGCGTTCTGAGAAAACTGGGCATAATGCATATGCGTAAAGTGTCGTCCCAGATTAGCCTGTGCAGTCCGCACAGGCTAATCAGGGATGACACTGTCCGCCTAAATTGGATTTTTGCTAAGAAGTGACTTCATTTAAACGAAAATGTCATAAAAGCGGAAAGTGTCGTCTCTGATTAGCCTGTGCAAATTGCAAAGGTTTATCTGAGAGGACACTGTACGCATTTGCATTATGGCATGTTAAATTGCAACTTTTACAACTATTTTAGTGGAAAAGTTAGTTTGTTCAATGCGAAATTCATTGTTTTGTATAATTCTAAACTGATTTTGATATAGTAAACTTATGTTAAATACATAGTGTTGCATTGTCGGATGTACACTTCCTAAAGATTAGTTGACGGAATTCTTTTATTGATAGAAATACCAAGGCGTCTCGGTTGACCCATTTATGCCTAGTGGACTCTCCCATCCTTCTAAATTGGATCAATTTATTTACAAAATAAGGGGTGTCTAATTTATTTATTTCTATATTTAGAATATTTCTTACGGAAATTTCGTTAAGCAAACAGCTCTGACGCTGAAGGGACGCCGCATGATGCGGCATCTCATCTGGGTCTAGGCTGTTTGCAAAGGCCTTTTTTGTAGACGCTATGCATAAATGGATTAATTTTGATCCTTAGCTTCCAATTTTTATAAATTTTTAAATAACGTTTTCAATTTTAAGTCGAGCAAACATTGTTCTCTCAAGAAAATCGATTCTTTAACAGTAATTATGCAGCGTGATTTAATTATGCAGATCTTATGCACAACAAAAATCTTATTACTGTTTACCGCAATCAACAACAAGAACATTACGACTATTATGTGCAAGCTGATGTCTGGCAGAACCTTGTTTTTATTAATCAGGATTTTTCGAGGTCTTCTCAATCCCTTGGGGACAATTGTCTTTCTCGATGATAAGCAGACAATAGATGGTGTTTGTCGTCCGGTACATTGCATTGTAACCAAGCCGTTAAAGTAAATAGTCAGTTTTTCCTTAAGGTAGTTTAAGGGTGACTGCACAGGGTCTATTTTAAGCAACGAAACTCCATTGTTCTCAAATTAAGTCGATCAACTCGGTTATTGGGTTTATGACGTCATTAAATTGTATATAAGGTGTTTCTCATTGGGTCAAAATCAGTGAAGAAAAAGGTATCCGAACTGCCAAGGAACAAGTAAGTTGTAATATTACTAAATATATTAATCGTATTATTAATATTTATATCAATATTAATAGATATACATCAATATTAATATTTATTATAATTATGATAATAATTATTATTAGTATTATTATTATTATTATTATTATTGTTGTTGTTGTTATATTCATGAACCGCGTATAAGAAAGCGTGATTAAATTTAATATCAAAATATTAATTGCGAACATATATACAGGGGGAAATAACGCAATATAGACCATCAACTTATAAAATAATTTGCACTATTCATATACTAATTAATTTTGTTGACTGGATTACGTAATGATCTTATTGATTTCTGCTTTACTGTCTAGTTAAATATATATCTTGCAAATCTTTTGAGTATTTCACTTCGTGTATATGACCGCCAAATGTTTTCCTGTGCACGTAGAATTCAATCTTAGTAGTGAACCGCTTCATTCTCAGCCGTACACCACTAACATCTCTCCTGAATACCGCTTCAATATCAGTTGTGCGCCGTTGGATCTCAACAGTGTACTGCTTCAATCTAAACTGTGCACCGTTTCAATCTCCGTAATTTATAGTTTTACTATCAGCAGTGCCACGCTTCATTCTCGGCGGTGCGCGTTTGATCTCAGCAGTGTACTGCTTAAATCTAAACTGTGCACCGTTTCAATCTCCGTAATTCATTGTTTCAATATCAACAGTGCCCCCGCTTCATTCTCAGCAGTGCGCGTTTGATCTCAACAGTGTACTGCTTCAATCTAAACTGTGCACCGTTTCAATCTCCGTAATTCATAGTTTCAATATCAGCAGTGCCACGCTTCATTCTCGGCGGTGCGCGTTTGATCTCAGCAGTGTACTGCTTAAATCTAAACTGTGCACCGTTTCAATCTCCGTAATTCATTGTTTCAATATCAACAGTGCCCCCGCTTCATTCTCAGCAGTGCGCGTTTGATCTCAACAGTGTACTGCTTCAATCTAAACTGTGCACCGTTTCAATCTCCGTAATTCATAGTTTCAATATCAGCAGTGCCCCGCTTCAATCTCAGCCGTACAGTACATGATCTTACAGTATGGGGGTCCGCGGTATTGTGTCATAAGCGTTGTTTCAATATACATTAGTTGAACCCATTTATGCCAAGTGGACTCTCCCATCCTTCTAATTGGATCAATTTTTTTCCAAAATAAGGGATGTCTAGTATACTTATTTCTATATTTAGAATATTTCATACAGAAATTCCTTTCAGCAAACAGCGCAGACCCTGATGAGACGCCGCATCATGCGTTGTCTCATCTGTGTCTATGCTGTTTGCAAAGGCCTTTTTTTCTAGACGCACGGCATACATTGGTTAATACGGTGGGTTGGGGTAATTATAATATGTTAAGGGAATAAAGGGACCTTTAATTTATATGTGTACATAGATAAATTATACACCAATATCATTATGCTTATCATAGATCAACAAGTCAAATGATTGGAGAATAATTTTTTAAGAAGCAACGTACATTTCGCGAATATACGAGATTATTTTTCATTAACAAAACGCGCTAAAAACATAAATATTTCATTAATAATAATTCATTTACGAACAGAAAAAGAGGGTTAAAAAGTTCATATTTTGGCTTATTTCTTTCAGATTTTGTGAGCAATATTAAACAATTAAGAATTACATAAGGAAGGGTTCATCAGAAAAACAACAACACCATGACCAGACTGCTGCTCGGTGTTTGTGTCGTCTTGATGGCGACTACCTTGCTGCAGACGGTAGATGCACGTCACGGTAATGGCAGAAAGAAGAATAAAGGTAGTCACACTTTCTTGAAATTATTTAAGAAAAATCTTGTCAAAATACTTTTAAATTAATTTTAATGAATTAAATATTATGATAATCTCAAGGGACGTAATGCAAAAAAATGCAACGGCTAATTGCCGGAACATACTTTTTTGACTATACCAGCATGGCATTGAAATGTTTTACCACAAATTGAACAGTAAAAGCCAACGCATTTAAAATATTCATACAGGTGAGAATAATGATGTATACACTTGTTTTAGTTATTATCGAGATTGAAATCTATGAAACTGTATCGTATAAAATGCACTTAAATTCTCTATAACGCTCAAAATCAACGAAAATGTCGTAAAGCATTTCGTAAAATAAAGTTAACACCTAAACAATCAGTGTTCCTTATAGCAATAGCCACACTTTCAACGCTAGATTTGGCATGATTACATAAATTTTTGTAGATACAAAATGCTCGTTTTTGATTTATTTGTGACACAATTAATTCCATTTTAATTTCCCGCGAATATATCTATTCAAACGAAACACGAACACCATGTTAGTGTTCATGTGTCTCATGAATAGATATCGTTGCGGGAAATTAAAATGGAAAAACGAGAAGATTGTATCTACAAACATCTATTTTACCAGACCCCATCTGGCGTTGAAATTTCGGCAATTGCCATAAGGAATACTGATTTTTAATTTTGTGAAGTTTATTTAACAAAATATTGTACGAAATTTTCGTTGATTTTGAGTAGTAATGTTATAATAATTTGGAGTTCTCTTAACCAGAACATGCTTCCTACTCTCTTAATCACCTGAAGAACTTGTATAATTATGCGGTAAGATAAACAACACCAGCTTGTCGAGTCAGCAATTTTCCAAAATAAATTTGGCCAAATGTATAACAATAAAACATTGATATCCAAGACTGCTCATCCTATTCAAAGACCTTAATTTGAATACAGTAAACAATAAACCGATATTTCTTTTCCAGAACTAAAACGGTTTGCTTTCAAATCGCGCGGAGCAAAAGATTTTCGTAACAACAGACTGCCTGAAACCCTGGACTACGAAATTAACATTTTTGGATATCCCCCGACCACGCTGGAACTCGTTTTGAACCCAAAGATGGATGTACCGGAAGTTGACATTGGAAACGAAAATGATGGCTTCCGTAAAGTTCAAAGAAAGCGGGTGAGTTTATTAAACATTGTAAAATATTGTAACAAATTATATTTGTGTGTTTATTTTCTACTTACACTTAATGCCGACAATACCAGTTATCAAGTTGGAAGGTAATTCTTTAAAATAATTACATTCCGATGGAAAACGAGTAAACCATTCCTTATAAAAATCTGCGATAAACAAACGCTTCGGTCAATCGTTTTAGTAATAAAAATACACTTACAAACAATTCAAAGACCAAACTATATATAAACACAAATTCAGTAAACGTATTATATGAGCCTTGTTCTGAGAAAACTGGGCTTAATGCATGTGCGTAAAGTGTCATCCCAGATTAGCCTGTGCATTCCGCACAGGCTAATCAGGGACGACACTTTCAGCCTAAACGTGATATTCGGTAAGAAGGGACTTACATGTACTTAAAACTAAAAATACCATAAAAGCGGACAGTGTCGTGTCTGATTAGCCTGTGCGGACTGCACAGGCTAATATGGGAAGACACTTTACGCACAAGCATTAAGCCCAGTTTTCTCAGAACACGACACATATTATCGATACACACTGTTAAACATAGAATAAAGCACAGAATGCTGTTATAACATTGAAATGCAATCATTCGTTCAAGAAACATTATATTCTTATTATTTAACATTCTTCTTGGGATTCTTTGTTGCCTAACTATGCTTTATTACTTAGAAGGCAAATTGAGATTTATGTGCGTTGTCTAACTATACTTAATTACTAAGAAGTTTTTTTGTTTGTTTCCTAACTATACATTATTACTCAGAAGGTAAATTGAGATTTTTGTGTTGTGTATAACTATACTTCATTAGTCAGAAGCGGATTTTTTGTGTTGCCTAACTATACTTTATTATTCAGAAGGTAAATTGGATTTTTGTTCGTTGTCTAACTATACTTTATTACTCAGAAGGCAAAGCATCATGAAAGTATCCTTTCTCAGCATGTACACACATGGGTGGGTCTGTCATCGCGATGCTGCGTAGAGTTAAAGAACATTTACCGTATTTTTTGCAGGTCCAAGAAGGTCGGTATATACACGGACAAGAACGGGCACGGATCTTTCGCATGTGAAGCGAGAAGAGTCAATGGTTGGCAGTTGAACTGCGATCTCGTAAGTGAGAGTTGAAGCGGTTCCCGAAATTTCATTAACCCTTTGCATGCTGGGAAATTTGTCGTCTGCTTAAATGTCGTCTGTAGAATTTCTCAAATTAGCATTTTCTTCGATTTTTTTTCAAAGAATGCTATCAGAATAGCAAACAGTTTGGATCCTGATGAGACGCCACGTTCTGTGGCGTCTCATCTGGATCCAAACTGTTTGCAAAGGCCTTCAAAATTCGGGTCCAGCACTGAAAGAGCTAAAAATATATACATCTTTATTCTCATTCACTTTAGCAGGATGTTTTTTTGTAACGCAAAAATGAAATACATAACAATTTTCTTACAATCTCTTTCAGGGATTTTTTAAATTAAACTTCGGAAAATAAATATATCAACCTTTAAAAGAAAACAAAGTTATTGTAGAGCGACATAGAAGTATTCTGCGTGATTTAGTTGTGAATAATAGTTGGAATCGTAAGTCAAACTTCTTTGCTAAAAAATGTTTTGTAATAAGCTGATTTTATTTTCAATGACGTTACCGACATACTACATGACGTTATTGCTGTAAATCGTCAATTGTAGAGCGGTCTTGTTTACATCATTAATATAATTATGTATTTATTCATGATCATGAGTGAAATAAATGACGTCATTGCTGTAAATCGTCAATTTTAGAGCGGTATTGTTTACTTCAATAACGAAGCCTGCTACATTGGAGGCGGAATAGAAGATGCCGAGTGCGGAAACGCTACCACGGAAGGAGTGCTGAAAACCTTTTACCCACCCGACTGGTACCAAACCTAAATAAATACGAGTCACGTTCTGAGAAAACTGGGCATTAATGCATGTGCATAAAGTGTCGTCCCAGATTAGCCTGTGCAGTCCACACAGGCTAATCAGGTACGACACTTTACGCTTTTATGACATTTTACGTTTATATGAAGTCTCTTCTGAGCAAAAATCCAATTGCGGCGCAAAGTGTCGTCCCAGATAGCGGACAGGCTAATCTGGGACTGACACTTTACGCACATGCATTAAGCCCAGTTTTCTCAGAACGCGGCTCACTCTATGCAAACGAAATTGTTTTGCTACGTGTAATTTAATGCAAGGATCCAAAGTCGTCGATATTGTCAGTCAAAATGCGATCATTTAAAAACATTATATTGTATATAAGTTTTGGAAAAGTCAACGATTCAAGCTTGCGTTTGTTCTTTCAGTGGAAGGATCAGAGGATTCCATTGAAACGGAACTTTCATCAGATGATTTACTGACTCGTGACCGTCGCTCCATTCTCCCGTCTCCTGGATTCAAGGTCGTTGAAATGGCATTTGCATTGGATGCTGCATTCATGGACCAGTACGTTATTTGATATATTTGATCTTCATAAAATGCCTGACTGATATGATTATACTTAACTCTCATTAGGTCTTCAACGACGTTCGATTCTTGACCTTTGTGCAATGTTCTTTTGTTGGAGTATTATTTATCGCCCGTTTAAACGATCTCTTTAACATTATACATGTATATATATATATATATATATATATATATATATATATATATATATATATATATATATATATATATATATATATATATATATATATATATATGCAAGAAAAATCTACTGCTACTCCTATTTTGTCCTTAATATTGAAATATCTACTCAAAATTTTGTCTTCAAAATATTAAAGGGACTTAAATAAATTTACGTTTACGCAATTAAGTTTGGATGGGTCATAAAAATAACACAATTGCTCCCATTTCAGATTTTACGATCGTCACCCTGGTAATACAGCGGCGGCACAAAACGAGGCTGAAATTTTCATGGCTCTTTTGGCAAACGAGGTAGACGCTGGGTGAATTGTTTGCTTTAGTAAATCTCAAACGAACTTTAATAAGCGTGCAAATATAAGAATAAAAAGCTTAATACATCTTGAGCATCAATTGTAAAGCAACGATTTCACCTAACGTTTGGAATAATGATTTACTTTATTTTTGTATTTCCTAAATTATTTGATTTGACAACGAAGGCACACATACTATTTAGTATGTGCGACTTGCTAAATATTCCATTGGCAAACAAATGTTTATGCTTGCTTAGTTCAAAACGCGATTTTTTTCAGATGAATGTTTTCTACGCATCCGTCAAAGAGGCGTCTGCCGGCGCTCTTGACCTGTACGTGTACCCTGCAGCCGTCGTCTACCCTACTGTAAGTATTTTTCGGCGTGCTGTATTAAGCCAGCTTTTCACCTGACCTGACCTTTGTAAGTGTCCAATAATATTCAAATAAAATTTCCCGCGGCTAGGTACGAATGAATACACTTCATTTATTCCATTGGCTGATTTGAGTATAACACCAAAACATTGGAAACATATCCGCGTCTTTGTAACACTGTGATACTGCATGAAACAATTTTATCTCTAATGAAAAGGCTCAATAGATAGAACAGTTTTACAATCAATTCTCGACATAAATACAGTTTGTGCTTGCACCTTTTATTTTCAGAGAATTACCAGCGCAAAAGCGTTTATACTAAAGGCTGTGTTCTCATATTTAGTACTTACTTCCATATTCATGTCAACATGTTAACATGTAAAAGTATAAAGAGCAGTGGAAGCGAGGCCTCACTTTAATGCATTGCATTTCAACCCGCGAGGTTTCGGGTCAATTCGCGGCCAGTGTGTGAAAGTCAGAGTTTATATACAGTTCATCACCGGAGTTCGCAGCCAGTAAAATAATCGTTATATAATAAAGACTCTATCCGTGAACTAGGTGACCTGGAATTTTCTTAGAATAGAAATATGTTAAATGAAGATATTCAGCAATATAATTAAGATATGTTTATAATAGATTATTTATGTGTTTTCAACAATACAATGATAAATATTATTTTAGATTAATTTAACAATAATTATTCCACCATATTGACTATTGTATTAAGCATGAACGCGATGATTCTCGAAACTGTTAATAATCGAATCATATAGCAATGTCCGACAAACCACTAAAACAGGTTTGTTTGAAGAACGAGCCTATAAATACGGATACTCCGCGTGTGGCCGGTTGACTCATATGTTTTAGTTTAACTTCCATTCTTCTTTTGGTTTTCTGTTTTGTATCTAAAGGTTTATGACCAGCAATATGTAATAATGTAAAATAAGCCGCGAAAACTCCGCGTAACATCCTTTACTGCGTGTGATGCAGCTAAGAACTGAACAGAAAAAGACATTCGCTATCATTGATCTCATTCATTGAACTATCAACGCCGTTTATCTTTTTTAAAGATATTTCTTGTTACCTTTATAAGCAAAAAAAAAACAACAACAAAACACACTACATCTTCAGCGTATCATAATCTTGCTTACGATCTAAAAATAAATATCATATCTACATATAATTAAGCACAAATTACGAAAAGGCAGTTAACACATATTTTGAACATATGTTAGTTTCTTTTTTTACACGAAGTATCATATTCGTTTTTCTTCGTTTCATCAATATATACTAGTACTACTATTTGTCAATAATTTCAGGCCGGGTCTGATTTTGCCTGGTCCGCAAACCACAAAAGTGGAACCACTCTTCGTTCAGGTACAGCATTTGATGCTGATCTGAGATCGTTTTTCAGCAGTGGCTTCACAACTAAGCAACATGAACACGCCATGGCTCTTACTGGGTGCGTTTTTTTATTTATTTAGTTCGGTTTGTTATATTTTAAGCCATGAAAATTTTCATATTGTGAATCGTTGTAGTAATGGTCTACATTAGTAGTATTTGCGCGTGTGTCCATAAACTCTTTTTTGAGGTCCACACTAAGTTCACATGGGCATTTCGTGTTAAAGCCTATATAACGCACAAAAACAACGGAACTTTCGTAAAGTATTTTGTAAAATAAAGTATACCTAAACAATCAGTGTTCCTTATAGCAATATCCACAATTTCAACGCTAGATGTGGTATGATTACATAGATTTTTGTAGATACAAAAAGCCCGTTTTTATTTATTTGTGACACAATTTATTCCATTTTAATTTCCCGAGACTATATCTATTCATGCGACACACGAACACTAAAATAGTGTTCATGTGTCGTATGATAAGATATGGTTGCGGGAAATTAAAATATGCAAAACAATAATAAAAACTAGCATTTTTGTATGTACAAACATCTATTTTACCTGACCACATCTGGCGTTGAAATTACTGCAATTGCTATAAGGAACACTGATTTTTAATTGTTTAACTTTATTTTATGAAATATTGTACGAAATTTTAGTTGATTTTGAGCGTTATAGCGGCTTTAAGAATAATTGCGTTGTTCTAGTATCTTTGCTTAATACATGTTACTTATTAATTTGATATATATTTTTGTAAAACCAGTGTCATCTTCTAATAAAAATTTGACTGCAGGTTAGATCTCCTTGACGATGATGGAACCAGTGGGTTGCTAGGATACGCCTACGTGGGTACAGTATGTGTAAACACTCAGTACAAGTACTCCATCAACGAGTATACGGGCTCCAACGTGGCGTGGGTGGCGTCACATGAGCTGGGGCACGCGTAAGTATATATTTCATAAATTTAATTCCATGCCACATAATACACGAAATACTATTTTTTATATCGCAATACGTTATCCTTCGTTAAGTCTTTACAAGCATAAACGGCATATTAAATAAAAATGTTTTCATTTCAAGGAAATAAATATTTATATATTATTTCACCATTCAATAATTGCTTGATTATTTATTATTGATGATTTGCTTGTTCACAGACTGGGATCTGATCACGACCAGACCACCGCCTGTCCGGCCGGCAGGAACGTTATGTCCGCCTACCTGTTCAATCCTTCCGCCAATACTGCGGACACATACAGCAAGTTCTCCACCTGCAGCACAAGCCAGTTTATCACTCATTTGAACGGGTAATGTATTTAGAATTATCCATAATGGTTTTGTGATAAACGCTCAACGCTAGCAACGTAATGTTTAACGGACTTGGTTGATCGTCCCATTCAAGTAATGGTTTTGCAAATAAATAAATAAATAAATAAAAAAACAAACAAAAACAAACAAAAAATAAATAAATAAATAAATAAATATAAATAAATAAATAATAAATAAATAAATAAATAAATAAATAAATAAATAAATAAATACATAAATAAATAAATAAATAAATAAATAAATAAATAAATAAATAAATAAATAAATAAATAAATAAATAAATAAATAAATAAATAAATAATAAATAAATAAATAAATAAATAAATAAATAAATAAATAAATAAATAAATATAAATAAATAAATAAAGAATACTTATAAATTGCCGTGGAGAAGTGGATATCGTGTCTGCCTAGCCATCGGGAGGTAACAAGTTCAATCCCCACGGTGGAAGCGTTCTTTAGATCTCCCCCAAAAGACGCCAAGTGCTGATTTTAGCAACATGAAACGGCATAGAGAGCTTTGAGCTTTTGATGCAATTGAGCTAAAAGACATAAAACTAAATAACTAATTATAGTTTACCCATAATAAAAGTTGTGTGCTGTCATGAATTAAAATATTTAAGTAATAATCTGTATAAATTAGGGCTTTCAATATTGTTCACTTACATTAAATATAAAAACTTGATTGCTAGCTTGTATGTTAGAGCAACACAATTGGTATAATTAAAAATTAAAGTTTATATATGTTGTCAACAGACGAACCGACTGCACAGCCAATAATGGGTTCACGGACGAGCAGTTCCAAGCCTCATTTTGCAGGGGCCTGCTTGGTCAGCGAGACAGCAGCCTTAACTATCAGTGTCAGCAGCGAACTGGCTTCGCCGGAAGTACCGTGTGCAGCGGGGTACGTATTTCAATCGTTTATAAATATGAGAGCGTTAATTAAATGTCAAAAAGGGCCTGTTTCCGTTTTATGCAAGGATGTGCATAAGCCAATTTTGCTGTTTAGGGGCGCACTTGTTATACTATTTATACTTATACTTTAACCCATTTATTCCTAGCGTCTAGGAAAAAGGCCTTGGCAAACAGCGTAGACCCAGATGAGACGCCGCATGATGCGGCGTCTCATCAGGGTCTGCGCTGTTTGCTTAAAGGAATTTCTGTAAGAGCATTCTTAATATAGAGATAAATATACTAGACATCCCTAATTTTGGAAATAACTTGATCCAATTTAGAAGTATGGGAGAGTCCACTAGGCATAAATGGGTTAATAGCAGGAGGATGCACATTGCTCTCTTTTGGTACTCGCTCCTGCCCTTCCGGGCTGGGAGAAACAAAGACGTGAATATCTGTTGAAACTTAATATGAGAGTCCTTATATTTAACATTAAAGAAATAGTCTGAAAAAAATGTATTACTTGTGTTGGATGAGAACATTTCCTTGTTGTGTTGCATACATAAATATTTAATCAGAGTAGCCCTTAATTCTACCCTTTCCTTTTTTAGTAGCACCATCACAATTTTACGACCTTTTACTAACACACAACGCGTCCAACATCTGGATATTATACATGCAGTTTTTGTACGAAACACAAATGCACGTGATTGCTAATTTCTTTTTTTGAAGATTTCTATATTAGCCCTGACTTTCGAGGTGTATTTTATTAAAAAAATTAGTGTCACAAAATACCGGTGTATTATTCCGATGCAGTGGGTTTGCATAATAAGTTTTTAAAGAGTGCATTTTTTATTTAGCGCTTATCATTTTCAAGTAATCATTTTCAAGTAATCTTTTTTTAAAATGGATAATTGCTTTATATGCAGACAATCAGCGGCGACGCGGGCTGTTATGGCTTTGGTCAAGTTGCGTGTAGAGATGCCAGCGGTGCGTGCAGCGTGAGACTCTCCTTTGTGTGGAACGGAACCCCATGCGGTACTGGACAGGTGAGAGTTATAACGTGTTTATATGATTTATCTTTTTGTTTTTTTATTTTCCATTTTGCTTGTCCTTTCGCACAATAATTCATTGAATTCAAACGCACTCCTGATTAAAACGTTTTATATTTCCAGATGTGCTTTAAAGGACGATGCGTTCCTAACTTTGAAATCTGTACCTCTGTAACAACCGCTGCCCCAACAACCGCTGCTCCAACAACTGCTGCCCCTACAACTGCTGCTCCAACAACCGCTGCCCCAACAACCGCTGCTCCAACAACTGCTGCCCCTACAACTGCTGCTCCAACAACCGCTGCTCCAACAACTGCTGCCCCTACAACTGATGCACCTACAACTGATGCACCTACAACTGCTGCACCAACAACTGCTGCTCCAACAACTGCTGCTCCAACAACTGCTGCACCTACAACTGCTGCGCCAACAACTGCTGCACCTACAACTGCTGCACCAACAACTGATGCACCTACAACCGATGCTCCAACAACTGATTTTCCATGTAGCTGCTGTCGTCGCAGGAACAGATATTCGTTAAGTTGCTGCATTCGAAATCGCGTTTTTCGCCGCCGGAACTGCAGATGCTGTCCATTCACCTATCGTTTTGGAGAACGACCATCTTCTGAGTTTGGAGAGAATTCAAACAGTCTGGATGATGATGATGATCAAAGCTACAACTAAGAGAGCGAAGCATACCCTCTAGAAATTGACGACAATACGTGAACGTTTAATTACTACTTAAAGGGACTTTTCTCTCTGAATCTTTCGTGCGTTTGAGTTTTACATTAAATATTTTAAATTGATATATGCAAACATCGGAACTTAATAGCTACAATATACAATAATATTAAGATACAAAGAAAGAAGTATTAATGTAATCAACAATTTGGCTCGAACCACTGACCAGTGTAGTAAGAGTCTAGCGCTTAACCCATTAATGCATTTCGTCTAGAGAAAAGGCCTTGGCAAACAGAGTAGACTCAGATGAGACGCCGCATGATGCAGCGTGTCATCAGGGTCTGCGCTGTTTGCTCAAAGGAATTTCTGTAAGAAATATTCTAAATTTAGAAATAAATATAATAGACATCCCTAATTTTGGAAATAAATTGATCCAATTTAGAAGGATCTGAGAGTCCAAGAGGTATAAATGGGTTAAACCACCTTTTCACCCGTTCTCACATAGTATAGGGTGTTTTGTATACTTTATTTTAGTAACCCTCGTAATATCACGATAACAACAGCATTCTCCAAATTATGCAATGGTTTTGCGTTTGTAACGCTTTATTAGTATAAGATTTTTAAATCGGCAACATATGTATTAATGGGTGTTTTATAGGATGGTACTAATAGTGATTTACAAATTTTAATGTTTAGTGTTACTGTTTACGCACAAACATCATAACTACAACGAAACAATGCGAATCTGATTTTTTCCATTTTATTAAAACGTGGAGAGGTTCCTCTAAGTAAATTTAAACATATATACGTCAATATATACGTCTAAATGATAACATGCATTACAAAAAAATAAATATATATATAACGCTTCTACCTGTTTTAATTATTAATTAATATCAAAACACAGGCTTCACAGAATGCAGTGGTAAATGTGTGTTTGTATTGGTTGCTGCCTTTTAACGACATCCATCGCGTTAAAACGGGCACTATCGTGTTTAATTAGTCAATATCGGTCAATAATGTCGGTAGCCAACCTCCGCGCAGAGATTTGACTGGAACCAGCAGAGCTGGATCAGATCCCTGCCTTCAAGACCGACCACGTGATAATAGCCTAGCCACGTTGAACAATACTTTTACCATTGTTATTTTTTACTTTTTAATTTAGTTTTTTTTTTACTATGAACCTTAACGTATACACTATTTTCAAAATATACAATAAAACATATTATTTCATATAATACATGTACAATACTTCAACAAACAGAAACATCCTACCAAATTTGATATGATTTTCTTGTGATGGCAGAAATTGTTTGTGAGAGCAAGGAACGACAACTCTGCCTGGAGATTGGTCGGTAGCCTGACCGGTGGACCAGTGCCGTTTCCATAGGGAAAAGCTTTACATTATTATCCCCATAGTTTCATATAATAAAACTATCATTTAATTGCATATGCAATTAGGTCTTCAAACCGTTATCGGTCTGTTCAGTCTGCATTCACTAGACCTTACAAATATAACATATATATTTAGTTGTTTGCAAAGAATACACAAAGCTGTGGTTACTTTCCAATCCGCAATAAAACAATCTTTTTGTTAAATAATTATAAGATAATAAACGGCAATTGCATTATCAAACAGCAGATAATTGGAATTATTGCAAATGTGTATTAGATTATCTGTTACTTTATATATTTAAGAAGCTGGTTTATTAAATTTTCTTAAAATTTCACGATACACACATTATGCAATTCATCGACTTTTCAAACCAAGCGAGTTCGAGTTCAGAGACGAGCCTTTTATTGGGTCATTTTGTATGAAATATAAACACGTTCACATTTAAAATTAAGATATATATATATATTATTAATTTATTAAGATTTTATAGTTCGTTTCAATTTAATTAAAAGTTAAACTGTTATAATCTTTTAAAGGTCAGAACATTTTCAAATTTAATTTGAATACAGGGTTGAAGTGTTTTGAAACAGTTGCGGTAAAGAGAGTTTCTATAACTTCTCATGAAAATGACTTTGCTTTCATTAAGAAAACTCTTTGGGCATTTGCAAGTCATATAAACTGGACCTACCTATAGGATACTTACGAATAAGTCAAAGGGTTGAGTTGTCTTCACTACATTAATAAAATTAAATTTATAAAAAATAATGTGGATTGAATTTTAGACATACGGTATGTGTTTATTTATAGCCAATACGCAATATTAGGCACACGAGTACAACATATATTCACAATAAAATAAACACAAATGAAGGCAAAGCAAAATGCCCAAAATACACACGCCCGTCCACGCGCGCGCGCACACACGCGCGCGAACATACACACACGCAGTGCACACGCAGTGCACACGCACAAACACACGCGCGAACGAGTACGAGTACGCCCACTCCCATACACACACATGCCCACACTCACAAGTAAACAAAACATACATAAAACGTACATGAACAACACAATCATCATGAAAACAAGCGGAGAAGCCCAATATGAGTGACAAATAATAATAATCGAAACAATGCATTACAAAATTATAATAATCGAATAATGTCTTAAATGAGCTTTAACAGAGGCGATCAAGATATATTTGCCGATCACAAGTAAACAAAACATACATACAACGTACATGAACAACACAATATCATGAAAACAAGCGGAGAAGCCCAATATGTTTGATAAATAATAATTCACGAAAAATGCATTTTAAAATAATAATAATAATACTGGAATAAATTCTTAAATGAGTTTAACATAGGCGATTAAGATATAGTTGCCGATCCCACATTATGAGCATATAAACGCATCATAATTTTCTTTGTACGATGGATACATAGAAACGTAAAAAAGAAAAATATTATGAACATCAGCAAAACATACATAAGTTATTTTTCAAAGAGTTTCTTAATTATTTAGGGTAAGAAACACAAGTTAAGTTAAATTCTTCATAATGAAATATGTCACGGACAAAATTAAAATCAACAGTCGCAAGATGGAAACGGCGAGATGAAATTGCTTTAACAAGATTATTAAAGGGGTATGTTAAAAGATTTTCGTTTCTGAATAGGGTTAAGTTACTTATTGGTCAGCCAGGAAAAAAATGATATGGAAATATGAAACGTTGTTAATTGATAACAGACTGGATCTAAAAGAAAGTGTTTCACCAAGACGACCAGCTTCAATTTACATTGGGATTCAATTGTAACCCCGATCAATTCTCTAATAGTCATCATACGACTACACTAGACCCACGTTGAATGGTAGACTACGATATAAAATTGTTTTTATTAGTTTCTGGTCGTTTTATTATGTTACACTGCTAGATGTCGTGTTATTGAGTCGAAATCACTTCTTGACAATGTTATTTCTGTCAAATTTGACGGTGTTCTTGCTCGATTAGATGTTAGTGTGTCCGGGATAATTTTTTTATATTCACTTATATCTTGTCAATTCAAACACCATTACACGCAGAAAGATTGGTTGCGAGATATGGTCACTTTCATTTTTTTCTCAATCAGTTTGGATTCAAAAAGAAGTGAAAAACAATTTCCTAGCTGGCGCCGGAGAATTTACGTTCGGATAGATACGATATAAAGTGTCAGTTAATTGATCATCGTAATACGAATGCAATCTAAACGAACCAACACTCAAACACAATTTGCATCATGATTATAGTCATATAATGTCAGTTTATTACACACTATTCTGAACAATGAATTTTAAGATTTATTAAAAATGATATTTAATGTAAAATTTCAAATAATTGAATAAACTTACAATGTTATAGTAGCAATAATATATTTTCCTTTTTGGGTCAAACGTGGGTCCTTTGCGACTTAAATCAAACTCGCTTCCACGGGATTATTCAGACTTCAAAGTCTTATTACGGCAAGTGACTAATTTTCTAAAATTAGATTTTATACTACATACAACACAGATATTAAACATATATCAATTATTAAAACTGGGTTCATCGGATTTGAAAGGCTAATGCAAAAATGCAAATTGAAAATGGCTTTTGCAACCAACATTAAACCAGCACAGCCTGCGAGTAACTCGCAGTATCTTCAGGTTTGATGCTGTTTGCTGCGCATCAGTAACTCAGGATTGGAAATGAAGGCTTTAAAACGTGAATTTATTCAGAAAAGTCTTTAATTAAACTTAACTTTCTAAGAGACTACAAACGCGTCTAAATACACATCTAAGTGGTACAGGGTTAATCGTAACTTAACTTGTTACTATTCATACATGCGAACGTTACATACATATTTTCTCTTAAACTATTTATCATAACTTATGGACAATTGTAACTTGTAAATTCAATACTAAAATTATAAGTCTATAGGGGTGACCGGGGCAAAGTGTTACATGGAGCATAGTGTTAAATTTGAATTTTCAAATTCGTGACGTCATATGTTGCGTCATTTATTTTGCGAACTCAACTGATATTTATACCGCCATTTTTGTCGGGTCGTCGCCAGAATGGCATTTCATGCGCGATCTTTTTTTCAAAGATTGTTCCATTTTTCCGCCATGTAAGTAAATTTTACATATATTTTCAAATGCCAATTTAGAAGTTATTTACTATTTCAATGGCAATTGAGTACACGTGCTCACAATAAAGTAGGCATTCTACAATATGCATAAAAATAAAGTTTGCTTCTAGCTTCCTATTTTTTGTATTGTGTATTGATTTAACTGTAGTAAGTGAGACTGGGGCAAAGTGTTACAGGTCCCCCTGGACAAAGTGTTACAGTGTAACACATAGCCCCATTCGACCTTTGATCACCAGTTTGACGTTCTAACAATGATCTTACGGGAAATTAGTCGACATTTAATAGCTGAAACGCATACAAAGCCTATATATATGTTTCTTTTTACTATAAACAGTTCATCATGTCATACAAATCCAATGCTTAAAATAATTTGTTTCCATATAATTTAGGCATTTTTTGCATGATCTAATTCCAGTAGAAATGCATATCTACGTACACTTGTTTCAACAGATCTAGATATTAACACAATTTAGTTGAAATAACAAATACTATGGTCAATTTAACTAATATAATTATAGCTCTATTCCTTGTTGTTACAGAATGGTTCGAAACTACAAACGAAAAGTCACATCAAACAAAGTCCCGATGTATGTCATACAGCGAGCAGTCAGCGATGTAATCAATATAGGACGAAGCATAAGATCCGTTGCTAACGAAACAAATATTAATCCAATGACGCTTTGCAGGTCTAGGAAAAAGGCCTTGGCAAACAGCGTAGACCCAGATGAGACGCCACATGATGCGGCGTCTCATCAGGGTCTGCGCTGTTTGCTTAAAGGAATTTCTGTAAGAGCATTCTTAATATAGAGATAAATATACTAGACATCCCTAATTTTGGAAATAACTTGATCCAATTTAGAAGGATGGGAGAGTCCACTAGGCATAAATGGGTTAATAGCAGGAGGATGCACATTGCTCTCTTTTGGTACTCGCTCCTGCCCTTCCGGGCTGGGAGAAACAAAGACGTGAATATCTGTTGAAACTTAATATGAGAGTCCTTATATTTAACATTAAAGAAATAGTCTGAAAAAAATGTATTACTTGTGTTGGATGAGAACATTTCCTTGTTGTGTTGCATACATAAATATTTAATCAGAGTAGCCCTTAATTCTACCCTTTCCTTTTTTAGTAGCACCATCACAATTTTACGACCTTTTACTAACACACAACGCGTCCAACATCTGGATATTATACATGCAGTTTTTGTACGAAACACAAATGCACGTGATTGCTAATTTCTTTTTTTGAAGATTTCTATATTAGCTCTGACTTTCGAGGTGTATTTTATTAAAAAAATTAGTGTCACAAAATACCGGTGTATTATTCCGATGCAGTGGGTTTGCATAATAAGTTTTTAAAGAGTGCATTTTTTATTTAGCGCTTATCATTTTCAAGTAATCATTTTCAAGTAATCTTTTTTTTAAATGGATAATTGCTTTATATGCAGACAATCAGCGGCGACGCGGGCTGTTATGGCTTTGGTCAAGTTGCGTGTAGAGATGCCAGCGGTGCGTGCAGCGTGAGACTCTCCTTTGTGTGGAACGGAACCCCATGCGGTACTGGACAGGTGAGAGTTATAACGTGTTTATATGATTTATCTTTTTGTTTTTTTATTTTCCATTTTGCTTGTCCTTTCGCACAATAATTCATTGAATTCAAACGCACTCCTGATTAAAACGTTTTATATTTCCAGATGTGCTTTAAAGGACGATGCGTTCCTAACTTTGAAATCTGTACCTCTGTAACAACCGCTGCCCCAACAACCGCTGCTCCAACAACTGCTGCCCCTACAACTGCTGCTCCAACAACCGCTGCCCCAACAACCGCTGCTCCAACAACTGCTGCCCCTACAACTGCTGCTCCAACAACCGCTGCTCCAACAACTGCTGCCCCTACAACTGATGCACCTACAACTGATGCACCTACAACTGCTGCACCAACAACTGCTGCTCCAACAACTGCTGCTCCAACAACTGCTGCACCTACAACTGCTGCGCCAACAACTGCTGCACCTACAACTGCTGCACCAACAACTGATGCACCTACAACCGATGCTCCAACAACTGATTTTCCATGTAGCTGCTGTCGTCGCAGGAACAGATATTCGTTAAGTTGCTGCATTCGAAATCGCGTTTTTCGCCGCCGGAACTGCAGATGCTGTCCATTCACCTATCGTTTTGGAGAACGACCATCTTCTGAGTTTGGAGAGAATTCAAACAGTCTGGATGATGATGATGATCAAAGCTACAACTAAGAGAGCGAAGCATACCCTCTAGAAATTGACGACAATACGTGAACGTTTAATTACTACTTAAAGGGACTTTTCTCTCTGAATCTTTCGTGCGTTTGAGTTTTACATTAAATATTTTAAATTGATATATGCAAACATCGGAACTTAATAGCTACAATATACAATAATATTAAGATACAAAGAAAGAAGTATTAATGTAATCAACAATTTGGCTCGAACCACTGACCAGTGTAGTAAGAGTCTAGCGCTTAACCCATTAATGCATTTCGTCTAGAGAAAAGGCCTTGGCAAACAGAGTAGACTCAGATGAGACGCCGCATGATGCAGCGTGTCATCAGGGTCTGCGCTGTTTGCTCAAAGGAATTTCTGTAAGAAATATTCTAAATTTAGAAATAAATATAATAGACATCCCTAATTTTGGAAATAAATTGATCCAATTTAGAAGGATCTGAGAGTCCAAGAGGTATAAATGGGTTAAACCACCTTTTCACCCGTTCTCACATAGTATAGGGTGTTTTGTATACTTTATTTTAGTAACCCTCGTAATATCACGATAACAACAGCATTCTCCAAATTATGCAATGGTTTTGCGTTTGTAACGCTTTATTAGTATAAGATTTTTAAATCGGCAACATATGTATTAATGGGTGTTTTATAGGATGGTACTAATAGTGATTTACAAATTTTAATGTTTAGTGTTACTGTTTACGCACAAACATCATAACTACAACGAAACAATGCGAATCTGATTTTTTCCATTTTATTAAAACGTGGAGAGGTTCCTCTAAGTAAATTTAAACATATATACGTCAATATATACGTCTAAATGATAACATGCATTACAAAAAAATAAATATATATATAACGCTTCTACCTGTTTTAATTATTAATTAATATCAAAACACAGGCTTCACAGAATGCAGTGGTAAATGTGTGTTTGTATTGGTTGCTGCCTTTTAACGACATCCATCGCGTTAAAACGGGCACTATCGTGTTTAATTAGTCAATATCGGTCAATAATGTCGGTAGCCAACCTCCGCGCAGAGATTTGACTGGAACCAGCAGAGCTGGATCAGATCCCTGCCTTCAAGACCGACCACGTGATAATAGCCTAGCCACGTTGAACAATACTTTTACCATTGTTATTTTTTACTTTTTAATTAAGTTTTTTTTTTACTATGAACCTTAACGTATACACTATTTTCAAAATATACAATAAAACATATTATTTCATATAATACATGTACAATACTTCAACAAACAGAAACATCCTACCAAATTTGATATGATTTTCTTGTGATGGCAGAAATTGTTTGTTAGAGCAAGGAACGACAACTCTGCCTGGAGATTGGTCGGTAGCCTGACCGGTGGACCAGTGCCGTTTCCATAGGGAAAAGCTTTACATTATTATCCCCATAGTTTCATATAATAAAACTATCATTTAATTGCATATGCAATTAGGTCTTCAAACCGTTATCGGTCTGTTCAGTCTGCATTCACTAGACCTTACAAATATAACATATATATTTAGTTGTTTGCAAAGAATACACAAAGCTGTGGTTACTTTCCAATCCGCAATAAAACAATCTTTTTGTTAAATAATTATAAGATAATAAACGGCAATTGCATTATCAAACAGCAGATAATTGGAATTATTGCAAATGTGTATTAGATTATCTGTTACTTTATATATTTAAGAAGCTGGTTTATTAAATTTTCTTAAAATTTCACGATACACACATTATGCAATTCATCGACTTTTCAAACCAAGCGAGTTCGAGTTCAGAGACGAGCCTTTTATTGGGTCATTTTGTATGAAATATAAACACGTTCACATTTAAAATTAAGATATATATATATATTATTAATTTATTAAGATTTTATAGTTCGTTTCAATTTAATTAAAAGTTAAACTGTTATAATCTTTTAAAGGTCAGAACATTTTCAAATTTAATTTGAATACAGGGTTGAAGTGTTTTGAAACAGTTGCGGTAAAGAGAGTTTCTATAACTTCTCATGAAAATGACTTTGCTTTCATTAAGAAAACTCTTTGGGCATTTGCAAGTCATATAAACTGGACCTAACTATAGGATACTTACGAATAAGTCAAAGGGTTGAGTTGTCTTCACTACATTAATAAAATTAAATTTATAAAAAATAATGTGGATTGAATTTTAGACATACGGTATGTGTTTATTTATAGCCAATACGCAATATTAGGCACACGAGTACAACATATATTCACAATAAAATAAACACAAATGAAGGCAAAGCAAAATGCCCAAAATACACACGCCCGTCCACGCGCGCGCGCACACACGCGCGCGAACATACACACACGCAGTGCACACGCAGTGCACACGCACAAACACACGCGCGAACGAGTACGAGTACGCCCACTCCCATACACACACATGCCCACACTCACAAGTAAACAAAACATACATAAAACGTACATGAACAACACAATCATCATGAAAACAAGCGGAGAAGCCCAATATGAGTGACAAATAATAATAATCGAAACAATGCATTACAAAATTATAATAATCGAATAATGTCTTAAATGAGCTTTAACAGAGGCGATCAAGATATATTTGCCGATCACAAGTAAACAAAACATACATACAACGTACATGAACAACACAATATCATGAAAACAAGCGGAGAAGCCCAATATGTTTGATAAATAATAATTCACGAAAAATGCATTTTAAAATAATAATAATAATACTGGAATAAATTCTTAAATGAGTTTAACATAGGCGATTAAGATATAGTTGCCGATCCCACATTATGAGCATATAAACGCATCATAATTTTCTTTGTACGATGGATACATAGAAACGTAAAAAAGAAAAATATTATGAACATCAGCAAAACATACATAAGTTATTTTTCAAAGAGTTTCTTAATTATTTAGGGTAAGAAACACAAGTTAAGTTAAATTCTTCATAATGAAATATGTCACGGACAAAATTAAAATCAACAGTCGCAAGATGGAAACGGCGAGATGAAATTGCTTTAACAAGATTATTAAAGGGGTATGTTAAAAGATTTTCGTTTCTGAATAGGGTTAAGTTACTTATTGGTCAGCCAGGAAAAAAATGATATGGAAATATGAAACGTTGTTAATTGATAACAGACTGGATCTAAAAGAAAGTGTTTCACCAAGACGACCAGCTTCAATTTACATTGGGATTCAATTGTAACCCCGATCAATTCTCTAATAGTCATCATACGACTACACTAGACCCACGTTGAATGGTAGACTACGATATAAAATTGTTTTTATTAGTTTCTGGTCGTTTTATTATGTTACACTGCTAGATGTCGTGTTATTGAGTCGAAATCACTTCTTGACAAGGTTATTTCTGTCAAATTTGACGGTGTTCTTGCTCGATTAGATGTTAGTGTGTCCGGGATAATTTTTTTACATTCACTTATATCTTGTCAATTCAAACACCATTACACGCAGAAAGATTGGTTGCGAGATATGGTCACTTTCATTTTTTTCTCAATCAGTTTGGATTCAAAAAGAAGTGAAAAACAATTTCCTAGCTGGCGCCGGAGAATTTACGTTCGGATAGATACGATATAAAGTGTCAGTTAATTGATCATCGTAATACGAATGCAATCTAAACGAACCAACACTCAAACACAATTTGCATCATGATTATGGTCATATAATGTCTGTTTATTACACACTATTCTGAACAATGAATTTTAAGATTTATTAAAAATGATATTTAATGTAAAATTTCAAATAATTGAATAAACTTACAATGTTATAGTAGCAATAATATATTTTCCTTTTTGGGTCAAACGTGGGTCCTTTGCGACTTAAATCAAACTCGCTTCCACGGGATTATTCAGACTTCAAAGTCTTATTACGGCAAGTGACTAATTTTCTAAAATTAGATTTTATACTACATACAACACAGATATTAAACATATATCAATTATTAAAACTGGGTTCATCGGATTTGAAAGGCTAATGCAAAAATGCAAATTGAAAATGGCTTTTGCAACCAACATTAAACCAGCACAGCCTGCGAGTAACTCGCAGTATCTTCAGGTTTGATGCTGTTTGCTGCGCATCAGTAACTCAGGATTGGAAATGAAGGCTTTAAAACGTGAATTTATTCAGAAAAGTCTTTAATTAAACTTAACTTTCTAAGAGACTACAAACGCGTCTAAATACACATCTAAGTGGTACAGGGTTAATCGTAACTTAACTTGTTACTATTCATACATGCGAACGTTACATACATATTTTCTCTTAAACTATTTATCATAACTTATGGACAATTGTAACTTGTAAATTCAATACTAAAATTATAAGTCTATAGGGGTGACCGGGGCAAAGTGTTACATGGAGCAAAGTGTTAAATTTGAATTTTCAAATTCGTGACGTCATATGTTGCGTCATTTATTTTGCGAACTCAACTGATATTTATACCGCCATTTTTGTCGGGTCGTCGCCAGAATGGCATTTCATGCGCGATCTTTTTTTCAAAGATTGTTCCATTTTTCCGCCATGTAAGTAAATTTTACATATATTTTCAAATGCCAATTTAGAAGTTATTTACTATTTCAATGGCAATTGAGTACACGTGCTCACAATAAAGTAGGCATTCTACAATATGCATAAAAATAAAGTTTGCTTCTAGCTTCCTATTTTTTGTATTGTGTATTGATTTAACTGTAGTAAGTGAGACTGGGGCAAAGTGTTACAGGTCCCCCTGGACAAAGTGTTACAGTGTAACACATAGCCCCATTCGACCTTTGATCACCAGTTTGACGTTCTAACAATGATCTTACGGGAAATTAGTCGACATTTAATAGCTGAAACGCATACAAAGCCTATATATATGTT
The DNA here is from genome assembly GCF_020536995.1 of Dreissena polymorpha. Lineage (NCBI taxonomy): Eukaryota > Metazoa > Mollusca > Bivalvia > Myida > Dreissenidae > Dreissena > Dreissena polymorpha. The sequence continues at coordinate 56,503,725 of NC_068369.1, forward strand.
TCTTTTTACTATAAACAGTTCATCATGTCATACAAATCCAATGCTTAAAATAATTTGTTTCCATATAATTTAGGCATTTTTTGCATGATCTAATTCCAGTAGAAATGCATATCTACGTACACTTGTTTCAACAGATCTAGATATTAACACAATTTAGTTGAAATAACAAATACTATGGTCAATTTAACTAATATAATTATAGCTCTATTCCTTGTTGTTACAGAATGGTTCGAAACTACAAACGAAAAGTCACATCAAACAAAGTCCCGATGTATGTCATACAGCGAGCAGTCAGCGATGTAATCAATATAGGACGAAGCATAAGATCCGTTGCTAACGAAACAAATATTAATCCAATGACGCTTTGCAGGTACATCAAAAAGGCAAAGCAACTAGGGTGTGACAAAGTTGCAACTTTCTCAGATCGGACATTAAAGCCCGTCTTTACGGACACGCAAGAGATATTACCAAAATCATATCTCAAAACTACAGCAAGTGCTTACTTTGGTCTTAGCCCAAAAGACGTCCGTGTCTTAGCTTATGAATGTGCTGAGGCATTTGCGTTTAAAATGCCAAATTCTTGGATTAGAGATAAATGTGCCGGACCTGACTGGTTTTCGAATTTTATGAAGAGAAATACGGACCTGGCAATAAGAACTCCAGAAGCCACACATTTGTCACGGGCAACAAGTTTCAACAGGGCAAACGTAAATCTTTTCTTTAACAAGTTCGCGCTTGTTATGGACCGAGACAAATTCCAAGCAGGTGACATTTAGAATTTAGATGAGACTGGTGTGGTAACAGTACAGAAGCCTCGAAGTGTGGTTGCAGCCAAAAGGGTGAAACAAGTAAGATCACCATCTTCGGCAAAGCGAGGAGAACTTGTAACTTTGTGTGTAGCTGTCAGTGCTAGCGGTAATTCGGTCCCGCAAATGTTTATTTTCCCTGAAGTTAAATACCAAGACCACTTTGTTCGAGACGGTCTAGTTGATTGCCTAGGCAAAGCACATTGTTGGATGAACGGTGAAAATTTCTTGAAATTCCTCTAGCACTTTGTCAAACACACGAAAGCGTCCAAACAGAAAAAAGTGTCAATGCTTCTTGATAATCATGAGTCTCTCCACATTGACATTTTAAACTACGCACGTGACAACGGGGTTGTAATGCTATCGTTTCCTCCACATTGCTCTCATAAGTTGTAACCCTTGGATCGATCTGTGTTCGGACCTTTCAAGGGTGACTTAGCCAATGCACAATATGGTTGGATGCGGAACAATCCAGGAAAAACGATGACAATATATGACTCACCCGGTATTGTCAAGAATTGTTGGCCTAAAGCAGCAACCCCTGTTAACATTACACGTGGTTTTAATGTTTTCGGAGTGTTTCCATTCAATAGGAACGTGTTTCATGACGATGAATTTGCGCCAAGTTCTGTCATTGATAGGCTAGATCCAAATGGAGCTGAGTCAGAACCTAAAGGACCAGAGGTTTCAAATGCTGGTGATAGCCAAATCGAACATGACCATGAAAACAATGTCGCCAATGATGGAGATGCTAGCAGCGCATGGGAAGCAATCGACGCATATTCACGCACAATGGATAGAAAATTGATACGCGTCCCAGGTGACGGCCATTGACACTTGCATGCTGTGCGCAGAGCTCTGATAGAAGAAAACATAGATACTATTTCTCATGACCAAATTTGTTTCAAACTTAGACATGAGATTGTCATTAACAAAGGGTATTACGCTGACTTTTCCGATGATGGTGTCTGATATTGAAAACTACATAACTAAGATGGAGTTCAACAATGACACAATAGACCTAGTACTGGCAGCCCTTTGCAATAGCCTAGGTATATCTGCTATTCTGTACCAGGTTGCACAGAATGAGATGTATATATCTGCACATACGCCAGAGAGAGGAGTGGTATCCAGAGGTGACACTCATATTGCAAAGGATGGAGTGAACGGAAAGGCCCATTACAATTGCATAGGTGCACTGAACAATCACAGCACACACTGCAACATAAACAATGAACCTAGTGGAATGCCCTACTTCTCACCGGAACATGTAAGACCACACCCGAAAGCTCCTCCTAGAAAGGGTAAAATCGGACCAAGAAAGCGAAAAACCGCCATACTAACTGATACGCCAGAGAAAAATGCAATCGAGGATGCCCTTCGTAAATGAGAACAGAGAAAGAACAAAATCCGTAACGAAGGCTAAACAGAAGAAAAAGAAACCAATTAAAAGGAAATATGATGACATTGATTCATCTGATGAAGAAGACTGCTATTGTCATATATGTGTAGAGCCATACTCAAACAGTAGATCGAGAGAGAAATGGATCCAGTGTGTAGTCTGTAAATACTGGGCACACGAAGAGTGCACAGCTGTATCAAAGGGACACGTTTTTGTTTGTCAAAACTGTGAATCAGATGACAATTCTGACGACGATTAGTTTAGGTGTTTGCCGTGAAAATCTGCGTGGTTTAATCATGACATTAAACCGTTTCAAACACAACTTTTGTATTTCAACGTTTTGGGTTTGAACAGTTCGAATTTTATTTCCTGTATTTATCTTATACCGGTTATTAGACTGTCTTCATAAGAACTTTTGTGAAGTATACATTGTTATTTATATCATGTTACTGTACGTTTGATACAAATATGTGTACTTCCTTTCATATTGATAAGTTGAATTTTTAAATCTTGAATATCGTCTCGATTAATTGGTCAAGTTTAGTGCTGTAAAGAAAATTATAGATCTATTGTTCAGGTGATCATTCAAACATAATTGAAAAGAACAAAGTTGATGCCTTTTGTGTTTATCTGTTAAATTTTAATACTTTTGTATTAGTATTAAATGTTATTGTCTTATTTCAAACACGAATTCCATGAGACTGGAACTACATAGAACATGTTAAATTTGATATGATAGTTCATGTTAAACTGCATACGAGTTCATATAGTATTAATTGAAAAAAGTTTTAAAATTGTAACACTTTGCCCCGGTCTCCCCTAGGGCATTTTCTCTTAGTTCTAATACTGTAATACCAACTAACTACATTTAAATTTATAACAAAATGTTGAAATTTGATTGAATGCGAAACGTAAATTTTTGCAAAGCTCTTCTTTCGATATTCATTTGGGTTTAAAGTGTCCTTTTCACAGATTTTGGCATATATTAAAGTTTTATCATTTAATGCTTTATATTGATAAATGTAAAAGTTGGATCTAACAACAACTCCAGCCAACAACAAAAATACAATTAAAGAAAGAAAAAAAGTAACCCTCAACTGGGCTCGAACCACTGACCCCTGGAGTAAAAGTCTAACGCTTAGATCTCTCGGCCATCCGTGCTCATACAATAAGTGATGTATTTAATACTTTATATTAGCAGTACTCGTTGTGTCACAAAATATAACGACAACAATAGAACTCTCCAAATTGATCAATCTTTTTGCGTTGCAACGCTATATAAGTTTCAGGTTTTTAAATCGTCAACAGATGCATATAATGGATATTTTAGAGCATGGTTCATGTTCAGTATTACTGTTTCCTCATACATATCATAACTACAACGAAAATTTGCAAATCTGAAACTTTTTAATTTTTATTTTGTCAATTTACTAAAACGTTAAAAGATCCCTTTTACGGAAAAACACGTAAATGGTATATCATGCCGTTTACAAATGGCGATGTTTCAATCGACACAGGGATGTAAACTTAATTTTGCTGTACTTATTCATCGCTTTTCAACTATTAATGAAAAGAATGGCATGTTTTGATGAATTGTCTTTAAAATATCTGTCACGAGTACAGACTAGGTGTGCGCAAAAGGGACTCTTTGCGAGGTTTACAATAAAATGCTTCTCTTTCAAGAAGTTTCGATTGTTACAAACGTGTTTGTCATATTCTGCAGAGGATTAATACTATTTTACCATGTCGAAGTTTTGGACTATACGATGTTCAAGAACCAAGAAGATGCTTTACGTCATAAACTCCCTTAAGGGCTGCTCCATTTAAAATTGCTTGCTATACTCACTTGAACACAAGTTAATACATTTGAGCCTCGATATATGAAAAGGGGGTTAAATGCATGTGCGTTAAGTGTCGTCCAAGATAAGCCTGTGCAGTCCCCACAGCCTAATCAGGAACGACAATTTTCGTTTTCATGATATTTTTCGTTTAAAGACAGTCTCTTCTTAGTAAAACTCTGGTTTACGCGGAAATTGTCGTCCCCAGGCTTATCTGGGACGACACTTTACGCACATGCATTAAATTCCCTGTTCACAGAGCACGGTTCATTTTTTTTGTAATTACACATTTGTAATCGGGGGATCAAGATCTATCGGTGTCAACTGCGAGGTGTGTCTTGTTGGTGAAATTATATTTAACCCTTTTATGCCTTGCGTCTTTAAAAAAGGCCTTGTGCAAACAGCGTAGACCCAGATGCGACGCCGCATGATGCGGCGTCTCATCAGGGTCTGCGCTGTTTGCTTAAAGGAATTTTTGTAAGAAATATTCTAAATATAGAAATAAATGTACTAGACACCCCTAATTTTGGACATAAATTGATCCAATTTAGAAGGATGGGAGGGACCACTAAGCATAAATGGGATAATTTTAAGAATTGTAGGAATGTCTGAAGTTTTTCGTCACTTCTCAATGTATTCGGTAATACACATTGAGGACCGAAACGGAATATACATATATAATTGTCGACATGGAAAGATTAAAGCCTGTTTTCGTGTTACAATTTCATCCAATGTTATTGTTGTTACTGTCGGTCAATTGTTCGCATATACTTTGAGCGATAGCAAACCAGAAAATTATCTACATGATTAATCAAACAACACCTGGATTTAGAACTTTTCAATTTATTTTATATTTAAGCCAAACAGTGTTAGGGGAAGTATATTTTCTCGAGGCATGCCTCGCTTTTGTCGGCGGTTCCTAGAAATAATAGATCAATTTTAACATAAAAATATATATATGAAAGAAAACTAGATATATATACAAGGGAATCTTCCGTTAATCCTGAGTCATAATACAAGTTACTAGTCCATAATTTTAGGTATTATCATATGCCTTTTCAGGATAGAAAAAAAAACAAATGAATGTTGTTTATTCACAAAAGCTTCACATACGAACGATTATGTGCAAACTAGGAAATCAGTGGTACAATGCTGTTTGCGAAACAGATTAAAACTTTTTAAATATATATTTTATTCTTTATACCAAACAAGGCGTTAACTGACCATGCGTATGAATGTGCTACCAACACAGCTACTCAATGGCATAGGTTTAGAAAAAAAGTGTATATTCGTTCTAAATAAGCGGGACAACGCATTTTTGTCAAATTTGAACATGATTCATTCTGAATTATCCCCCATGAGTCAAGCGAGATTTAGTCTGCATTTCATCAATTGTTCATGTTTAACACGTCGCATTAAGTATATATTTTATGTAATGAAAAAAGCGTTAATTAGAACTGGAGTATTTGAGTAAGGTGCCGAACACTACATGTCGTGTATTGACGTGTAATGTAATCATGACAATTGAATTTTCTGAACCAAAAAGACAGGTACCAGTATATAAAGCAAGAACAACTACTTTTAATTACAACGAATGCAAATGTACATATGAAATTACAACGTGAATGAATAAAATAACGCGTTTGTACTTTACATATAAACATGGTACGACTGCACTCGTAATAATATTTGAACTAAAGGTCATCATAAGTACAAAATATATGTTTACTAAACTATATTGTAATCGTGATAGTTATTATCTCAACTTAGACAAATAGTATACCAACTTTTGTGTTGTTCCAATGTGTACCCGTTAAAATTGAATTCTGCATTAATAATTTCAAATGACACAAATGCAATTACCAAACATTTTGACACTGAATAAACACATTATAACACATAAATAAAACTATTAGCAAACATTTGAAAATGTCAATGCAAGGCATAGTATTCAATAGGTAATAAAGGAGAATAGAAAAGATTTTGCTCGTCTATATTTCTAGTTTAATTACTCAGTGGTTTTTGCTTTATTGGTTACCAGTGCATCAAAACTGTAACGTTCAGAGGCATGATGCAATTAGAAAACAACAAACAAGTATCAATTACACTGATTCTTTAGTTAATGAACTTTAAAGATATAACATAATTGAGTTTTAAGTAATACACATAATCAAAATCAACGAATATTTCTCAAAACATTTCGTAAACTAAATTTAAAACGTAAACAATCAGTGTTCCTTATAGAAAGAGCTAACACTACGACGCTAGATGTTGTATGGTAACATCGAATTTCATGCTAATACAAAATGTTCGTTTCTATCTTTTTGTGACGCAATATATTCCATTTTAATTTCCTGCAACGATATCTATTCATACGATACACGAATACTTAGTTGGTACATGAACATGTGTTTAATATATTGTCCCACAAAAAACCCCAAAAAGAACATTTTGTATCTTGTTAAATCTATGTTACCAGACCACATCTAGCGTTGAAATTTTGGCTATTGCTATGAGGAACATTGATGTTTTATGTGTTAACTTTATTTTTCGAATTATTGTGCGAAATATTCGTTGATTTTGAGTGTTAATGTGCTTTAAATAATTACATTATTTAAGTATAAACCTTTTTATTTTAGCTTGATTGCAATGAAAGACTTAGGCTTATTTGAAACGGTCTCGAGTCCGTTTTCTGGGATTAAAACCAGTACTTGGTGTCTATGGGTGAAATCTAAATAACGCTCCCACAGTGGGAACGAATATTCTTATTTCTTTTTTATTTAATATGGCAAAATGACACCTTGTTTGGTGTTATAGTGACATATGCAAACAAGTTACATGTATGTGTTCGTTTTAGAACCAACATTACGACTTTAATGTGCTTATTAAGCTCGCCATGGCGTTATGGACATGGTGTCCATCTAGCGACAGGGAGCTCGAAATATTGCTTGGTTATCGGCCGACTGTGAATTAACGGCTGGACAGATTTCTTTGAAGTATTTGTTAAAGGTTCTTAAATTGTCCATAAAGGAAGCAATGGATGCTTTGGATTAAAGCCTTCTCTGACACGTTTGCGGGCCGCGTAGACAGGTCTATGATAAATGCTAGTTAATGGTCTTGTTATGATTCCAATATCAGAGAGTGTTTTTTTTTTCATGGCTCTTTGTCAATTTTTCTCTCATGAAACATGATTTTATATATTTATTTGAATATATTGGGCTCCTAGGCCCATATATTATCCAGGGTACGTTACTTCCACCTGTGATAAATTGTTGGGGTAAAAAACCTGAAACACTTCGGTCCTGTATGTATGTAAAGGAACTAAACCAATCAGCCAAACAGTGAGCTAAACAACTCATTCATATACATGTTTTTCAAGCCTATAGACTTGACAGCTACTAGTCCACCATTACAAAATCGATTATTGTAAAGAAAAAGAAATATCGGTATTTAACTACTAATCTCGCCCTTCTTTCATCAAGGGCGACACTAGACACACGAAGCGACGCACGATATTTTGCGCGACAGTCGCGGCGACGCATGATATATTTAACACGATATATCGCTTTTATGTAGATAGCCCAAAAGGCGATATATCGTGTTAAATATATCGTGCGTCGCCGCGACTGTCGCGAAAAATATCGTGCGTCGCCGCGAACGTCGCGAAAAATATTGTGTATCGCTTCGTATGACTAGTGTCGCCCTTGATGAAAGAATGGCGATATTATCGATTGCACCTTCCGGATTCCGTAGAATTCCGGTTTAAATAGTAACTGCGTTTGATTCCTTAATAATCTCTGTGCATGGAGGTAACAATAAATAGTTGAAGCATGAATTAAGATCATTGTAAGACGCTTGCCATATAGACTTCAACAGACTGACCTTGCACTTCAAATGTAGCATCGCACTAGAACACTGGTTTGAACAGCCATCATTTCCACGTTAAATTAAAAGGCTTTATAGATTGTATGTTGTATATTTAAAAATGCATAACAATAATGCGAATTGGAGACTGAAACACTTAAAATTTTAGTGACCTTTACCAGACTTTGACAGACGCCACAAACACCTGAATAAGGAAACCTGAGTTCATTAATATCCTAAATAGGATAAATTAATGCATAGGAACAATTGTGATGAGTAAAAAATATACAACACGAAAATAATGTGTTCCATAACGATACTGAAATGATTCTGTTTTCAAACATTGATTTAACTTATTTCTGTATTTATTTTCACCTTATAATGTGCCATTTGTCTTATCAGAACAAAGTTTTACGTAATATTCTCATTAAAACATTAAACACGTGTTTGCACGTTCCATTCCATAATAAATTTCATCATGCTATGATTTTCATAACGACACATTTATTCTTTGCGGTCCGTCGATAACGCAGTATTTACTCGTCTTTGTTGAACAAAGAACATATGCTCCCCATGTGTCGCATGATCAAATCCGCACATCATATTCTGATGTGCAAGCATGCGCTTTAACTGAAATGGGGCATATGCAATTTATAAATCTCTAGATTCTACGATATTCTGACATCAACTCGTTTGCACCATTCTAGTTTGTCATTCGTCAAATTAAAAATTTATGTGTTTTTCTTAGAGTATAGATAATAATGTACCAAATTATTCGTTAAATGTGTTTGCTGCGAACTCATTGTATACGTTACATTTATGTTGTATGGCGCCACACAATTATAATTTAAGGTGTTGCTAACGCATGATATTAAACGTGACGTCTATTTTTATAAAGATTAATATGTCAAAGTGATTTCAATAAAAAACATATTAATTTGATACAATATTTCTTATCGTAAAAGCATGTTTCGATCAAAAATATTTTGTTTATGCTTTATTATATATGCTATTTGGTATTTAAAAACCGATATTTCTTTTTCTTGATTATAATCGATTTTGTAATGGTGGACTAGTAGCTGTCAAGTCTATAGGCTTGAAAAACATGTATATGAATATGTTGCCTAGCTCACTGTTTGGCTGATTGGTTAAGTTCCTTTACATACCTACAGGCACTGTTTGGCTGATCTGTTTAGTTCCTTTACATACATACAGGACCGAAGTTTTTAAGGTATTTTACCCCAACAATTTATCACAGGTGGAAGTAACGTACCCTGGATAGTATATGGGCCTAGGAGCCCAATATATTCAATTAAATATATAAAATCATGTTAAATGAGAGAAATATTGACAAAGAGCCATGAAAAAAATCCCCACTCTCTGATATTGGAATCATAACAAGGTCATTAACTAGCATTAATCATAGACCTGTCTTCGCGGGCCGCAAACGTGTCAAAGATGGCTGTTATCCAAAGCATCCATTGCGTCTTTTATGGACAATATAAGAACCTTTGAATCGAGATTACACGATTTTTATATGTGTTACATTGTAATATATTGATAAAAATAGATTACAATAACACAACATAAGCAAGAAAAATTATATATTGAAGACGAATTTTATAAATTGCATCAAAGATAAATTAGCGCCCCAAAACCGATTGTGACGAATGTATTTCGTTCATATTTTCCTACAATAACCGAATCATTCGTCTTTTCATTAGGATCGGAGTTAGTGTTCGTGTGTCGTATGAATAGATATCGTTGCAGGAAATTAAAATGATATGATATACATGCTGGCGAATTCGACTGAACGGACATTTTCGATTTAAGAATTAAATATCAGGCTTATTTCTCTTTTTTCGACACACGTTCTTCTTAGCTTTTATTTTAATTTATATAAAAATATATGTATAATAAGATTTTTACACATTTTATATCAATTCATAAATATTTGACAAAATCGTATAACCTCGCTTTAATAAAAAGAAAGCTTAAGAGACGTAGAATCTTATATATTCTGATCAATCGTCGTGTAATTGAGGAAGACACCGCAATAAAAATGCTACATTAGCTTGATAGCAAAGACTTTGGGTTGCCACCCTCTTTATTTAATTTTTTCACACATAAACTCCAAACTACTCCTTATTACCGCAAATAATCGAAATTATAGCATCTTTTTTCCGGTATGCGCGAATAATAACAAACATTCCAACCTGTTGTTTCAGTATTGAATTATGTTATTGGATTCTTACTGTTCCCTGTGACATGAAACGACACCATATTTGGAAAAGTGTGTCTAACAAACTGTTTGAAATTTAAATTACGTCGAAGAAATGCTCGATAGTTTTACAAATAGCAATTATACGTTAGTCAAACCCGATGTCGACATCATATCTACTTGAATGGGTTCAATCAATTGAACAACTGAACTTCAAAACCTAATTCCTTTATGTGACAAAGATGAAAAGTGAGTTCGCAATCAAAATATCTTTTTTATATAATTTCACATCACAGTGCATGCAAGTTCCCGTTGACAAAGTTTGATGCCATATAACCATTTTTTGGACTTCCGTAATTATCAATCTTAGTCGGAACTTATTTCTTCTGTGAATAATTTACCTTAAACAATCAATTCATTCTTTGATGACAAATGGTAACTGTGCAATTTAGGATGTAATATTGAAAACTACATTGGTTCGTATGTAGATCATAAAGGGAGATTATCCGATTTTGTCAAATATTTATGAATTTATATAAAATGTGTAAAAAAATACTTATTATACATACATGTATATTTAGATATAAATGAAAATAAAATTATGAAGAACATGTGGCGAAAAATGCGAATACGCCATCATGTGTATCATGCATGTACGATGTGAATCTAAATTAAGGTTTACGGATCATTTTGATTTCCTGCAACGATATCTATTCATACGAAATTCATATGAAATTCGTCTTCAATCATTCCATGTATAATTTTTCTTGACTATTTTATGTTATTGTAACATATTTTTATTAATATATTACAAGTAACTAATACATAAAAATCGTGCATACTCTCTTAATCACTTAATATGTATATAAATGAAGCAGGAAACAGTTGATAACATAATCTCGGACAGAACAATCGTAAGAAAAAAATCTTTGCCACTTTAATTGATATGTGTTTTGCCCATACATTCCATAAGTTACTTTTTTATTTGATGTGCATTTTTGTGTGAAAAACGTACATTCATTAAACATAATATGTTACCAATAACATCTAATTGTATGAGCTTAAGTTAGATAACATTTACTTTGAAATGTGTAACAAAAATGTCACTTATAATACGCATGCAAAGTATACAATCATAATGAAATGTATACTCTTTTATTACAAATATTTCTCTAAGTTATGGGTTACTTATTGATAATTAAACGGACTATTATATCCATGATAAACATCTAGGAAGTAATTGTCTCGCAAACATGTTTATTCTCATAGTGCATCTGGGAGTTTATCGTGCCTTGTCGTAGATACTTTAATGTAGATTATATTTTACACGTATTTTAAGCACGAGTGTTAGACGTGCTATTGTTCCTTAACTGTCATCGTTAACGATCAGACGTAAGCACGCATTAATAACTTGAAAACAGTGTCATGTAGTTGTAAAACTGTCTCATGTTATGTGAATTATTATGAAATATAATGTGTAAAGAGTGCTGATTTTATGCACTGATACAGAAAGTAACTCGAGGTGGTTGTCCGCCAAGAACGAACAGAAACAAGACGTCGAAGACTTAAGCACGCACCATCGTTTAATGATGTTGCTAAATCGATCATGACCATAATCGAAGACATTGGTCTGTCATTCCCAGCAGCTGCGATAAAAACGACACTCCAAACGTCTATATTTCATCAAGTTTTATAAAGCTCCAACTACATGCGCAATGTAAAGCTGCTTGCGGACAGTGACATGTACTGCGCCTTACAATATCCGTTGTCAAAAGCATCTATATCGTTTTGTAAAACTTGTTTTGTGTGCGACATATATGCTCTCTTAAGATGAATATGACTATGTTAACTGATAGCTGTTCTGCATTTGGCTTACAAATAGTGTAGGTGTATTTTTAACTTCAAGTCCTATTATGCTGTGGAAATTATAGTTTTCCATCATTTCATTTCCATAAATTGACCCCTTAATTTGGCGTAGGTGTTAAACTATGTCAATACTTTTATGTGAAAATATTTGCTGTTCATCATTGAAAAACGATGTATGCTCACTTATTGTTTTGCATTGTATACTGCATTTTGTTAAGATCTGTGTATTAACATATATAGTTTTAACCACGTCAATTCCTTTTTTTGAACATATGTTCTTCTCATTATTGAAAAAGGATGCATGCTTACTTATATTTTTCATTGTATACTGCATTTCTGTTAAGATCTATTCCCTATCATATATAGTTGTACATCCTTTAAATGCATATTCTTGCACGAATTCTTTCTAAAACCATATCCCTTGGTCGGCGATGCCTAGCTTCCATATACACACTATAATGTGTATCTTCTTAACTCTCTCCCTTTTCTTTTGCTTTATCCTAAACTCTACTCAAACTGTCATATGTGGCAGATACCTAGGTGACCACAGCTATCATGTAAAAATAAACTCATGCACTATAAACGTCAATTTGACAACGTTTCAGTCCTTTCTTACAGTCATTAGCTCAATTACATAATGAAAAAACATAACTCTTACCGGATAAACGTTGTCATGTCATGTTATAGAATACGAACTGCATTCCCTTTCTTTTTTCACATGTGTTTCGTCCTTTGTATTTTTGTAGATATCTTATCGTTAATATCGGTGAAGTACAATATTACATCAACAAATAACCAACATACATTAATTGAACATCATTCATTTTCGTATGTGAAAAGCACTAACTCGGAAACCAATAAGAGGCTGTCATATCATTTGATTCGCATACTTTTCGTGATGTCATGTGGTCTCTATTTACAAATAATCTTATCACGAGCCGGAGACGTACATCCAAACCCTGGCCCTACATTGTCAGAAACACGCAATACTTCTTATTCAAGTTCGACCTCTTCTGAGAGTAGTCTTGTTAATTCCGCGAGAAACATGTTTCATTTGTCCACTATAACGTTCAAAGTATTGCAAACAAAACGGATCTTCTTTACTCAAGTTTGAATTCATTTGATGTCATAGCGTTTTCCGAAACATGGTTTAGTAGTGCGACGCCTTCGAGTGATATCTGTTTCCATGGTTATCACTCACCGATCCGAAAGGATTGACCGCTTGGTCCGCACAGTGGGGTAGCAATTATTTACATGAAACACTAACAGACACACGTAGACATGATCTTGAACCAAACGGACTTGAATGTGTATGGATTGAAATAAAATAATGCAATAAAAAACCAATATTATTTGGGGTAGTCTCCCGTCCACCAAACTCCGATACGTCATACATAAACTTAATAGAAACTGCTTTTGGATTAGCGGCTGACACTGGCATACACGATATCATTATTACTGGTGATTTTAATTTAAATGCAAACGCGTTACTTTCAAGGACTAAAAATTGACGGACTATGTTCCCAAAACTATCTAAAACAGATCATTAATGACACAACGCATTTCACAGAACATTCAGTATCTGTCATCGACCTCATATTCGTTAGTAATCCCGATTCAATCATTTCATCTGGTACTGGCGAACCGTTTCTTAACTAAAACATACGTTTTCACTGTCCAGTTTTTGGTATAGTTAAACACAATAAACTAGTGCGCAAAACATTTAATAAACATATATGGCGTTATGACCAAGGTGACTATGATAACTTGCGAACATTAATCGCAGGCATACAATGGTTACAGCAAGTAGATAAGGATATTAATATATACACACAAAATATCACGCACGCTATATGTGATGCTGCTTTTAAATCTATTCCGAATAAAATTGTTTGTATTAGAACAGCTGATGCCCCGTGGGTGAATCATGTGATTAAGTCAACAATACGTAAACGAAAACGGTTGTATCACAAAGCCAACATTTCTAACTCCTGTACTCATTGGGAACACTTTCGAACTGTTCATAATGAAGTTGTTCCTCTCGTCCGAGATGCCAAATCACATTTTGAAAACCTTAGCAACAAATTGAAATCATCTTATGTCAAGTCAAAAGATTGGTGGAAACTATTGCTTAATTTTTTTTTCTCCCCAAGAACATAAAACAATATTATCACTACGTGACGATAGAACGAACGATCTTATCACTGATGAAACAGATAAGGCCAATATCCCAATGAATACTTTGCATCTCAATCCCATATTAACGATAATAATCATGAACTTCCATCAAGTAATAACCCGTGTGTATATACATTAAACATTATTACTATAACGCCAAAAAATTTGTAAAAAAACAAATGTATGTGCAGTATTAAAAAAAGGCGATCCATCTTTGCTATCTAACTATCGACCTATATATCTGTTTAATACTACTGAAAAGGTTTTTGAGAGGATACTCTACAAGCACATTTTAACTTCTTACATGGAAACTCTTTCTTCACCCAATCCCAGTCTGGTTTCAATCCAGGGGACTCTGCCGTTAATCAATTAACTTACATCTATGACAAATTTTGTAAAGCCCTTGACAATGGCCTCGAAGTTAAAGTTGTCTTCTTTGATATAAGTAAGGCTTTCGACAAGGTTTAGGACAAGGGACTTCTATACAAACTTCACTGCACTGGCATACGAGGGGACTTGTTAAAATGGATATCAAAATATATCTGTCTGACAGAAAACAGAAGGTGGTTCTTCTAGGGGTTGAATCAAGATTTGCAAAGATATCTGCCGGTGTCCCACAAGGATCTATTCTTGGACCGCTTATGTTTTTAATATACATAAATGACATTGTGTCGAATATCCACCAATGTGTTAATCTCTTTGCAGACGACACAAGCCTGTATATGATTGTCAATTCTCCTGATCAAACAACAACCTTACTAAAGCTGATATTGACCGAATAATACGTGGGCACAACAATGGCTAGTAACATTTAATTCGTCTAAATCAGAATCCCTCATCATATCTCGCAAACTAAACAAGCCAATTCACCTACCTCTTACAATGCAAAACGTTACTATTCCCTGAAGTTTATGTTCATAAACACTTAGGACTCCACTTGACTAATGACTGCTCATGGCACGAACATATTGCACATATAAAGCTCAAAGCATGGACTCGTCTAAATATTATGCGTCGACTTAAACATACTCTTGACAGGAAAACGTTAGAAGTCATATACTGCTCATTTATAAGACCCATACTTGAATATTCTGATGTTGTATTTGATACTTGCTGCTAATTTTAAAATGACGATTTAGAAAAAAATTCAAACTGAAGCTGCGCGAATTGTATCCGGCTGTACCAAGCTTGTGTCCATAAACGAGCTATATAAAGAAGTTGGGTGGGAGAAACTAAATGAAAGGCGCCGAAATCATACACGTATACTCATGTACAAAATTACTAAAAACCGTTCACCAGCGTACCTCATATCTTTAGTTCCTGCCACAGTCCAAAGCAACAGCTCGTATCCATTACGTAATAGAGCAAACATTAGAAATGTGACAGCTCGCACTACCTCATACTCAAACTCGTTCGTACCCTCTGCAATAACAGAATGGAGCCATCTCCCACTAGAAACACGTAATGCTGATTCTCATTCGTTTAAAATGCTCATTTCTAGCGAAACTATTAAACTTAATTCAATGTACTACTATGGTGAAAGACGCCACCAAATGCTTCATACTAGACTCAGAACTCGCTGTAGTTCATTAAATCAAGATATATATGTGCAATATTTTTCAGTCACCCTTATGTAGTTGTGGATCTATCGAAACCGTATATCATGATTTTCTGTATGCGACCGTTACAGGCAACAACGTGACGTTCTAATCAATACACTTGCCCGTTTGGCACCTACATCTATTAACATATTATTGTATGGAGATGAAAGTATTGACTTCGAGAAAAACACTCGTATTTTTGATGCAGTTCATAAGAATATTAAGCATAGTAAACGCTTTGATACCTAGATATCTGTCACATCAAAAACATCAAATTAAAATACAACCAAAACTAACAAAAAGCATTTGTTCAAACATCTGTGTTCCACACTATATCGGTACGTTTGATTAGCTTCCTTCGTCCGATCCCGGTCTCAATGTCTTGTTTCGCTTCTTCTAATTGTATTACAAAATGTTTCTTTTATTTTTATTTTTTTTCCTTCTATATTACAAGTGTCCTTCTTTAAATTAAAATGTCTTATTGTATGTTTACTAAAACATTATAACCACCCATCGTAAAGTTACAATCCTGCAAAAATATGTACGGAGAAGAACTATACGAGACTTGGTCACAATACGCATCATGAAGTATTAATGCTGCAGTATTTTCGATGTTTTGTTTGCCATTTATCTATGTTATAATCGCAGATTCCTCAAAATATTCGTCCAATCTATGTTCATAGTTGAGCTCTAAAGCTTTATCACCACACATTTTCTTCATTTTGTCTGTAAAGTCGTTTCCATTTAAAAAGTCAACTGTTTTCATGCGTCTCCTGTATCAGCGTCTCTTGGTCTTCCTTAGGATGTCTTGCTTTTTTCAGGGGTTCTTGTTGGAATTAAACAGGAAATGCCTTATTTGTTCTGAAATTGATATTGCACATTTTATGGTACACGGCATCTGCAGCTGCTGCTAGCAAGGCGGATACAATTTCCAAACGTGAACGAAAGACAGCAGCCCAATCATCTTTGTTTGTTTCACAGATGTCTTGAAATGTCCTCTGAAAGTCCAGAGTCCGAGCTGCCAATACAGAATGACCGCGTTTTTCTTAATAAATTTAGCCGGCTAAACACAACAAGCAGTGTTCCTTAAAAAAATGAATCAAGTTTGGATCTTGATGCCCTACATTCAGATTTTTGGTTCTTCTGTTATTCATCCTGTGGAATTATATTTTGATTACAATACTATTTCCTACATTCCACATGAACGAACTGACTGGGTCTGTCAAATATGGTATTACTTTTGGGGTTTTCTTGCTCCGTTTATCGAACTGCACCATGTCTCTGAAAGCTTTGCTGCTTTTTGCATCGACTATACGGATGTTGCAAATTATGCACAGTGCCTTGTTACTGGACATTCTGAAATAAGATAAAACGTGTATACATATAATACAAAACCCCTCAAACTTTTGATTATAATAATTTAGAGCCAGATTTGTCAATTTTGTTCTAGCGAAAATTAAATAAAAGATTTGATTGCAGGAATAGGTTTCCGTAGTTTGTTTTGTTTTTCTCGCCACCGCTATAAATCGATTTTTCAATAGAGGAAACTATCAATCAAAAACATAATATAATAACACGTGAAGAAGAAATTTGACACAAAACGCAAAAGTACGGTGGCATAGAGGTGACATTCACTTCTCTTTTTTTAAATTGCTCTCCTCTTTTTTCTAGAAAAAGAGGAGTGCAAAACTAAATAAAAGCGGCGTGCAATTAAAAAAAAGAGCGGTGCTTCTCTTGTTTTAAATTGCTCTCCTCTTTTTTCTATATTGTGGCCACGAGTTAGCTATGTCGTGGCCACGAGATAGAAAAAAGAGGAGTGCAAAACTAAATAAAAGCGGCGTACAATTAAAAAAAGAGCGGTGCAGAAAAAAGGCAGAGTGCATTAAATAAATGAGGAGAGTCATCTCGAGATACCGACTTAGCTCAGCAAATCAAATTGTTTGTAATGTCAATTTAACGTTTATTCATGGATTACCTGCCCCTTTGTATACAAAGAGTCAGCAGGTACAGACGAAGTTATAGTGGAGGCGATGGCAATAGTAAGTTTACTAGCAAATTTTAAAAGGTGGTTCGTTGTGCAATTATTTATCTCTTGATCAGTATTATAATTAAGTATTTCAATGGTATGACTCATTTTCACGGAACGATTGATTTTGTATGAGATTTTTCATTCTTCATAAGTTGATAAAAAATAGTTTTCGGATTAATAAATGGAAAATGTAATTTCGGATAACATTAATTATATTGAGTAATAGTACCGTCAAAATCCTTATTTTTACCAATGATATGTACATTATTGGCTTACATAATACAATTTATTCTGTTTAAAAATCGATAATGTATTTGTACGTCCATTTAATTTGATTGTTTTATCAATGCTCATTTATAACAAACAACTATATAATAAATTTTACAAGCCACTGCTCAATCTAATAGAACTATTTACATTGTCCTATTGTACTTGCAATTTTTGCTGTGATGGCTGAGAGAGCTGAGTTAAAATAATTATTATTGTAAATAATCGGTAATTTTTTTACATTTTAAATTCAGCTGCTAAGCAATTTACATAGTCATAGTACACAAGAGAAAGAGATTATGACACATGCAGGACTAAAACCTGTGATGACCATTATTCTAGCATGCCTACCGAGCGAGCTTAAATCCAGATGCTTGTAATTTGCCTTGGTGGGATGATAATCCTGTGTAACCAAGGTCTAATTATTTAAACTAGCCCTTACACTACACTGCTTTCTTCTTTTTTCAGGTTATCAGCAGCCAGTCAGTTACAGATGCATTGCGACAGAGACGTTGTTATATACGTCTCTGATTGCGATCACAGAATTAAACAACATTGGTCATAATGTAAGCATAATTAAGCTCCAATATAAGATATAAAAGTCAACAAAACTATTTGCAGTTTGAGCAATGAGCACAGAATTGAGCATTGAGCACAAACAAGATAATAGATAATACAGTTTTGATCTGCTGATGCAAACAAACTGACCTGAGCTTATACAACTTTATTTTGTGCTTTAAGTTCTAATCTGTTCTCTCAGCTCAAACATGACACAAATAATCCTTTTTTCTGGAGCTGTTTATAACCTATTAACAAAGTTTTCCTAAAACTAGACACAATTTTCCTAATCTTCATTTATATATATATATATATATATATATATATATATATATATATATATATATATATATATATATATATATATACACACATATTTGCAGCTAACATACAAGAGATCGGCAGAGCAGGAGAAGCCATGTTGATGCCCTGGCCATTCTCTTCTTTAACAAATCAGTCATTGCATCTGCACATATGACCTGAGAAATGAAGGAATATTGTGGAATCTGCCGAAGAACTTTAGTTAACCAGTATTTTGGTTTTGAAACTAAGGAAGTCTAACAGTTTTCAATTTGTTGTGATTTGTGTAATAATGAACTGGGGATAGAATATGATTTTAGTAAACTGTCACCTAACTAAAAGCATACATATTATTATTACAAGATTCATTGATTAATTGAATTTTCACATCTTTTTAGGAAAGTCTATCCTCGAATATTTTAAATATCTTAAATATATTTGATTGGATTGATGTATGTATCATTTATGTTTGATGAAAATGTATATTCTATGTTGAATTAAGGCATATGTTAGTGTGAGTGTGTGTGTATGTTTGTGTGTTTCTGAGGATAGTGCGTATGTGTGAGAATGGTACGGGAGTTGCGTGATTTATGTTTATAAATTAGCATTTGTTTGTTACGATATACCATGTAGTATAAGTTACCTAATAAAGTTCTTTTCTGTTCTGTTCTTAATTGTGCTGCTATGCTTATTTTGGTTGAAAAATGATCAAATCTACCCTAAAAAGAACTTACTTATAAATAATTGACTTTTGACATATTTAAAGAAAGTGTCAATAAAAAAAGATTGGGTGGGCATATAAAAAAAGAGGGTCAATCTGGTTACCAGAAACAATATTTTTTTGGCCTTATGGGAAACAGTTTAGTAATAAAAATTCATTGTCTATAACAATGTTTTTGAATTCAAACATTCTATTTAATTTGATAAAAAAGTTCAGAACTATTAAGCATAATAATGTAACCCTATATTTTAACGTCCAATTTCATAATAACACTTAATTTGGTTCTGAGAAATCCATGTGTGCAGTTCTTCCGTGTTAATCTTCTTTACCGGATTTTTAGCTCGACTATTATATATGAAATATATATAGTGGAGCTATCCTACCCACCCCGGCGTCGGCGTTCCCGTTAGCGTGCAAATGTTAAAGTTTTGCGTACTACCCCAAATATTTTCAATGTCCATTGACATATTGCTTTCATATTTTGCATACCTCTTAACCAACATGACCCCAACCTATATACAAGAGCAGACAACTCTATGAAGCATTTTGTTATAATTATGGCCCTTTTTCCACTAAGAATATGCATATAATTGATAAATCTATGTAAAAGTTTGCGTACCACCCCAAATATTTTCAATGTTCTTGAATATTGCTTTCATATTGTTCATACTTCTTTACCAACATGACACCAACCTATAAACAAGAGCAGACAACTCTATCAAGCATTTTGTAATAATTATGGCCCTTTTTCCACTTAGAAAATGCATATTATTGATAAATCTATGTAAAAGTTTGAGTACCAACACAAATATTTTCAATGCCCCATGACATATTGCTTTCATATTTTGCATACTTCTTTACCAAGATGACACCAACCTATAAACAAGAACAGACTAACTATATCAAGCATTTGTAATAATTATGGCCCTTTTTCCACTTAGAATGTGCATATTATTGATAAATCTATGTTTAAGTTTGCGTACCACCCCAAACATTTTCAATGTTCCTTGACATATTGCTTTCATATTTTGCATACTTCTTTTGTTAACATGACCTCAACCTATAAACAAGAGCAGACAACTATATCAAGCATTTTTTTATAAGTATGGCCCTTTTTCCACTTAGAATATGCATATTATTGATAAATCTATGTTAAAGTATGCGTACCATTCCCAAATATTGTCAATGTCCCTTGACATATTGCTTTCATATTTTGCATAATTCTTTACCAACATGACCCCAACCTGTATACAAGAACAGACAACTCTATCAAGCATTTGGTAATATTTATGGCCCTTTTTCCACTTAGAATATGCATATTATTGATAAATCTATGTTAAAGTTTGCATACCACCCCAAATAGTTTCAATGTCCCTTGACATATTGCTTTCATCTTTTGCATACTTCTTTACCAACATGACCACAACCTATAAACAAGAGCAGACAACTATATCAAGCATTTTGTAAGAATTATGGCACTTTTTTCATTTAGAATATGCATATTATTGATAAATCTATGTTAAAGTTTGCGTACCACCTCAAATTTTTTAAATGTTCCTTAACATACTGCTTTCATATTTTGCAAACTTCTTTAACAACATGACCCCAATCTATAAACAAGAGCAGACAACTGTATCAAGCATTTTGAAAGACTTATGGCCCTTTTTTATCTAAGTAACTGAATATTTTGTTAAATTTTGTGTTTAGATCCACTTGACTTCTAAAGTATCAAAGCTATTGCTTTCAAATTTCAAATATTTTCTTACTTTAATGAGGGTACTGTACCTGCCAAGTTCAATTTGACCTTGACCTTTGAATGACCTTGACTGTGAAGGTCAAGAGTAAATTTTAGTTAAATTGCCATTACACCTTTATTTATGATCAGATTTTATTAATACTTTGACAAAACAACACTTACCTGAAAACCACAATGGATTCCACCCAAACAATACCCCATGCCCCAACCCAGAATCCCTGCCCCCCCCATTTGTTTTTTTTGAAAGATCATTTAATAAATAACCACACCCCACATTATACCCCTCTCTCAACCCCCACCCAACCCAAAAAATAATTTTTTTTCTTTGAAACATAGTTACAAAAATATATAAATATATTTATTTACTTTATTTTTAAAGGACCGTCCAAACTTCCCACCCAAGCAATTGCAATCAAACTTTAAATAAAATCGTATTAGTTTGTTTTATGCCTTTACAAATGTCCAATAGATTGTGGAAAATAAACCTGAACTATTACCTTGACCTTATTGAATTATTTGAATATTACCCCATGATGGCTTACGTTATACTGTCAAGCACTCGAATAGTCGAGGGCGCTGTCCTCAGACAGCTCTTGTTGGGACAGTGCTTAAACCTAAATGAAAGTTTATGTTGTCCCAAACAATTCTGAATTTCTTTCCACTGGCAATGGAATCAATTAATTCAGTATTAAAATGTCCCGATATCTGATCCATTGTATACAACATGCCTGAATGGCTAAGAGTGACACCCAAAGGTTGAAGTCTGTCATACACCTACAATGATCAAACATTTTTGTCTATAATTCATTTGATTTTTTTTAAATATTACCTTAAATAAATCAACTAAATGGGTTTGAAAAAGTAAACAAAACACATTTAGGTAATACTTCATATATTTCCATTTACCTGAAAGGCATTCTGTTAAGTTAAATTATATAAGAATACATTATATACAAATGTATATAGTGAGTAATTCATAATTTACTACACCTGTTTCAAGTCGGTGCGCTTAACTTACTATAGGAACAATTAGTTGAAAGGCTCATAGAAACATCACATTTCAGAAAATTGTGGAATGAATTAGCCAATGAAAAATGTTATACTTGGTTTTGCTTCAATTTAGAAAAATTCCATTGGTTTTTCTCTACAATTTGGTCAAAAGGTGATTGTTATTAAATGTAAGTAATATAAAAACAAGATTGAAGCAATAACTTTCAGCTGTAACTAATTCAGTGTGTTTGGGTTATGAAATTCTATAATAATTTAAGGATAAATAACAAATAAACATAACCGAAGTATAAACAAATAACAACAAACTAACAGTCACGAGGTATATTTTTTTATTTATTATTTATGACATCTGCTGTGTAGCAGAGCAATTTATCTTTTATAAGGCTGACCTTAAAGGGGCCTTTTCACGTTTTGGTAAATTGAAAAAAAAATTCAAAAACTGTTTCATATTCGCAAATTTTCGTTTTAGCAATGATATTTTTGAGGAAATAGTAATACTGAACATTTACCATGCTCTACAATATTCACTATATGCATATTTTGACAATTTGAAAACCTTGGAATTATAAAGCGTTGCAACGCGAAACGATTGAATAATTTGGAAAGTTCTGTTGTTGTCGTTTTAGTTTGGGAAATTAAGAGAATTGCTTATTTCATTAAAAAAAATACATCCGCTCATAGTATGAGCATGGTTGGTCGAGTGGTCTAGGCGGGAGGCTTTTTACTCCAGGACCTCAGGGGTCAGTGGTTCGAGTCCAGTTGAGGCTTACTTTTTTCCTTTTTTAAATTGTTTTCTTGTTGTTTTTTACTGGAGATTTTAAGGTCCAATGTTTAAATCTATCAATATAAAGATTTAATGACAAGCTTCAATACATGTCAAAATCTGTGAAAAGGACCATTTAAAATTTCTATTGTATGGAGATCCCTGACTGACTCATGAAATTGACAGGACCAATTTTATTTTGCTTCTATATAAGACTAAAAACGATTTATTAGTTAAGAATTACAATCCCTGAGAATCCTGCTGCGAAATTCACTTTTGACATAAAATTTAACACAATTTTACGTAAGGTATGTTAATGAAATTTAAATGGTGTTCTAATTACATATAGAACAACAATTATTCAAAAATTGAAACGAAATGGACAAGAAATAAGAATATTTTTTGCAAGATTTGTAAACTTATTCCTGATTGTGTTAAGGATAGAATTAAAACAACAGGGCTATAATGGCCCTATATCGCTCACCTTAGTACAGGTAGCCAATATTTGTCAATGGCATAGTGACCTAGTTTTTGACCCCTGATGACCCGTCTTTGAACTTGACCTACAATTCCTCCAAACAATCATCCTGACCAAGTTTCTCGATCTATGAGCAGAAAAAAACCCAAAGGGGAGTTAAAAAAAAGGACGGACAACAGACATTCATCGATCCTATGAGCTCATCTGAGCCCAGGTGAGCTAAAACATCAAGGACCTTAAGAACCTGGGTCAGCGCTATTGAATAGATGTTCCAAATGATTTATTTAATTTCCAAACAAAACATGTGTCATGAACAGTAACATAAACATTCAAATGCCCAATTTCACAAACTTGAGGTTAAGAAAAAAGAACACAATTTAATGTTTAATACTGTTTTTTTTTATCAAATTGCAAGAAACTATACATGCATATTGCTAATTTCTGGCCAAGAAAGATTTTTTTAATACCTGGTATGTTTTTTACTGTATGTGTATTTAGATATTGTGAAATATTTAAAACATATAAAGATATATTTAAAATACATACATTAAATATTTTATAAAACAAACAATCATTCATAGCTGAGATTGGCAACACTTTAATGAAAATTTCTCTTGAGTTACTCATAAAATGATCAAATATAAATTGTACACTTTACAATATTCCATTCTAAAAACAAGGTGTTACGTCATATTTTGTGTTTTTGGACTTAAACAAAACATTTGAAGAAAAAAAGAAACACAGTTGAAACTAAATGTAATTTTGGGCATGTTTGTTCTTTAACTAAAGTCATTGCGATTATCTTTTGAACAATCGACAACTCCTGGTGTCCTGTATTCATCAACATTCCAAACACATTAGATATGACCAGTATTAGTCTCTGAACAGATTTTGTATTCCCTATCTTAGAGGTTGGTAGAGAGACAGCCAAGAGAACATCAGCTAGCAGTGGCTGTTGCTCTAATAGTTCATCAATGAGTTCATGCCATTTAAATTCAGCCAGGTCACAGAAATCCTTTTGGGCTAAAACACTGTCCTTGTTGTAGCATTCTTTTGCTGCATATTCAATTTCATTTAAAAGTTCTACAACGATACTTTCTCTCAATGAAGAAGACAATATATGCCCTGCAACTTCTCTTGGAGATCTGGAACCTGATTGAAGCAAAAAAAGTGAAATAAAAAAACAAAACAGAAATAATAATATATGATAAATATTGCTTGATAAATCTTTTTTTTCTTTAAAAGAAATGACAATATAATGTTATTTTAGCAAACATTAATAATCTTTGTTTCTATATCATAGACTTCCTAAAAAGTGTTTTATACATTATTAGTTGTCATTTCAAAAAAAAATATTTGTTTAAATTGACTAAAATTTGTCATATATTTTACAAAAACAAAATATCTGATTGATAGCCGTTTTAGATTTTTATTTTATAAAATCACCCCCCCCCCTTTACTACATTTATCATCTCCCACTGTTTCTGTTGTGTACATATGTACAGCTTATGACAAATGGTAATGATTGTTTTCTAAATTCAATTTAATAAGCATGGTTCATATGACATTGTATCTTACCTAAATTGAGTGCTCTGCCAGCAAAATAAGGAAAATATACTAATGTTATTACTGTTTAAGAATCATAATGTACCTGTTCTGTTTTTTCCACCAAACATGTTGTTCATGGCAATTGCACAGTTGTTCCAGAAACTGCTTTCTGGCTCTCCATTTTTTCGTAATTTCTGACTGTATTCTTTCAGAAAAGATTTCTCTTCGATGGACCATTTGTTGTGTCTGGTTTTTTCATCCTAGATCAGTGATGAAACACGAAAATTTGAGTGTTTAATGGCAAAGCTTGAAAAAGGATTGATGGGCTTGTGCAAAAATTGTTTATATGAATGGAGAGTGGTTTATTTTATCTTTGAATTAATTTTTTTAGCCCATGTCCTAATGCAAAAAACTTAATATTAATGGCAAAATTATAATATACACACAACAAGACAGTGTTCTATTAAGCAAGCCTATGTTTAACAAATATTAAATCCATAGTATATATTCCAAATGTTGGTACTTAATAAGTGATATATACCAAATGTTGGTACTTAATAAGTGATATATTGTGTTTTCAACAAATTTTACAATTGGTTGAAGAGATTTCACAATTATAAAAATACAATTGAATTATTATAGAAAAGAAAGTAGTACTAGAAAGTGAAAAAACAATCACCAGTTTAATCCTTTTATGTTCATGTTTAGGTGTTTTTCTTGGTGGAGTTGATATTGCCCTCTTGCTTCCTCGTTTATGAAGGGTACTTGAGTTTTTTGGTTACAGGCACTGTATGTGTGATCTTGGCCAGACTTACTCTCAATAACTTGGAACCAAGTATGATCCATCTGAAATTTGATAAATGATTTGAATTATGAATTATGAATAACTTTGTCTTGAAAACCATGAACCATTTTAATGGAGTTTAGAAAAGATATTTAGAAGCATTTTGCTAATCTGGGAAAAGCAGGTCTGAAATTCTGACTGTGGTGAACCTGGAAAATAGCATGAATACATAAAAATGCATTACTACTGTTAATCAAAGATAACCACACCGCAATGATTCATATTTGTCACACTACTCAAAAATACATCACAAATACAGTATGTTACAAATTTACTCAAACATCCGAAATAACACTATCTGTGTACTTGTCCGAAACACACTCAGGTTATGGAACATTAATTAACTCTAATATGCGGAAGAACTCGAAAAAAGGAATAACGTTTTCAGAATGAAATATATGCATTTCGATTGAAAAATGAATGATACCCCGACGAGCCACATTTGTAAATATTTGGTTAACTCACCATTATCATCGCGTCGACCATGATTCCGCCAATGCCAGGCTTCTATTTGTTTACAGTGGAAGCTGGGAACCAGAATATATGCGTACAGAATATTTACACATGTTACGCACAATTTGATTGGCTGACTAACTCGTGGCCACGAGTTAGCTATGTCGGGATCTCGAGATGACGAAAATGCTCTCCACTTTTATTTAATGCACTCTGCCTTTTTTTCTGCACCGCTCTTTTTTTAATTGTACGCCGCTTTTATTTAGTTTTGCACTCCTCTTTTTTTCTATCTCGTTGCCACGACATAGCTAACTCGAGGCCACGAGATAGAAAAAAGAGGAGAGCAATTTAAAACAAGAGAAGCACCGCTCTTTTTTTAATTGCACGCCGCTTTTATTTAGTTTTGCACTCCTCTTTTTCTAGAAAAAAGAGGAGAGCAATTTAAAAAAAAGAAGAAGTGAATGTCACCTCTATGCCACCGTACAAAAGGAATGATTGAAGCTTCTCTTTTGAAACGATACATTCATTTTATTATTTTTTTAGATGGTCATTAATGTGAAAACTCGCAAACATATTACATGTTTCATTTAAGGACATTCTGCACCGTTAAAACCTGTATGCGCTAAAATATAAACTATTTATTAAAATACATTGATTGACTTACCTTTCTCATTCGAATGAGTCCATTATATACAATTTTCCGGCTTTTAAGAACTGATCAAACCCCACGGAGTATCGAACAAATGCAGACGAGGCTATTTGTGTGTAGATCTACGGTAGTCGAGACGGGTCACAAAATATCTTTTAACATTATTAAAATTAAATCATAAATTTTACAACTTTCCCCCTCATGGATTTTTCTAGACTTTTTATATGATTAATTTAATGTTTTAATCAACATATTTACGCACTCAGAAATTCTGTTGCAATAAGTTTAAGGTCAAAGTGTAGATTGACTAGACTATTAGCATTCGATACAAACAGTATCAAAAATAGTGTGGTTTAAAATACATTTTGGTAATAGGGATGGAAAAACTGAAAATTGATTTCGACAAAGTGCTGGAAGAACAAATAAGGATGTGTATATCGTTGTAATTTTATTGTTATAAGCAATGGATTAAAGTTGTCATTAAGGAAAATAAAATTTAGTTTTTGTTTTGCTGCTTTTTTAAATTTTATTTTTACCAAGAAAAATATCACCTCGATTTTTTAAATTTCTTCTCATATTTTCAATTGGAAAGTATTAAAAGGAACTGTTGAAAGTAGAACTATTTTTTACGTGACACAATCGGTAGTTATTCGGTCCTCTCGAATAAAGCTCGCCCTATTTTTTTCTAAGCCTCAACAGATAAACTTTCTCCCTCTCGGAACCAACCATGTATTCTCTATTTCCACTGTCTGAATTATTCAAACAGATGGGTTTTACCACATACATGTATTTCACAAATCGCGTTTCACATTTTGTTCAGAATGGGTTATCTAACATTTCGAAGTTAAACATATATAAATAGCCGTAATTGAAATATCCGTTATCAATAACAAATATAACATATTCATATGATGAGAAAATCTATATATTTAATATTTGTACCGCAATGATTGTTGTGAGCGTCATTTGAATGCTTTACATATTTTTTCGAGCGAAATCCTGATTAAGAAGCGGGACAGACGAACAGGCGAACGGACGGTGGCATTAATGGCGACAAACGCCCTGAAGTTCTTATAAGGGTATCAGGAAAGGTAAACCGGTGGGCAATACAAAAAATGTAAAACAAAGGTCGCGTCCACATACAAGAGTGAAAAACTTTTCTACATCTTCGTTTTTCTGATAGAAAGCCAAGCTTTGAACGTCAACTTTCGTTTTTGTCCGTCTTGACCTTTCTGTTGTCTGAACGTTAACTTCAAATGATGCAAAGTCTGCGAAGTGTTTTTGTAGATTTTATTTGCACCCATAATAGCAACTAGCCATGTCCTATGACAATTATTAGTTCATATTTGGTTGAAAACTGTCTTCGTTTTTCTTCAAATTCGTTCATTCTATTTCGAATGACTTCTTCATCGATTCAACTATACGTTTAAAATATGTTTCACATTTTGAACGCTGTGCTGATGTCAAATCACCCTTATTACTTAGTTTTTTATTGATTTGTACACACCATTTCCTCTACTGACCATTTACAATTAACGTTTTAACAATCTCTGGTATTCGTCGTTACATTTCGCTTTCGAATTCAACGCTTTCGATTTCCATGTGATGTCTTATTCGGCTGTACATGGATTTGAATACACATGTTATTTTATTATGAATAGATTGCGTTCACATGAACCATAACGCACGAGCTTCGTTCACAAATCACGCCATCCATACACAATTTTTTTCATATATGACAAGTTTGTGGTCGCTGATACCATTAGAATATCAGTTACTGAAGATGTATGCCTATTTTGTAAAGGTTTTCCACAAAAATTCGATTCACTATGAATGGTTATTTCTATTTTAATGTAAACCACATTAATACAGTTCTTAAATCATTTTAACGGAACATTCATCAGGGCCAGGTTATGCATTTCTTACAATACTTGAAATCACTGAAAACTTAAATATTAATGTAAAACATTAATATTACGTTAATTAACAACCGGTTTTGGCAAGGATACTTATTTATTGAGTAAAGAAATTGCGCAACATTTGCAATTGACAGGAGAGGCATTTGAAGCTTTGTTGTAAGTGTAAGGTGAACATTAACGATATCTTTTACAAAGTCATTTGCAAAAAAGCTAGTTTTTTTTACCGTCAATACTTGATTGTGAACCCCATAATATGATAATATACATTATCCTGCTTGTATAACAACGCTGATATCACATCAACTGTTGTATCTTTAGCACATGGACTATAGGTTATTTGTAGGCTGTGTATGTCGAATTTTTGACGATAAATAATTTAAACTTCAGTTTGTCTGAGTTCATGTTACAGTATGTTGTTATTTGCCCCGACTAATAATATTTCGATCTGCATTAGTGCGTTTTCCATAATCGAATTCTGTTTTACTTTCGGAAGTTTGGAGATCATATCGCAGAAAAAAACAAACTAAAAAAGCACTTGATCAGGTTTTGTATGCAGCATAAATCTGAAAGGACATGTCAAAACGTTCTCATAAACTTCTATTTATTGTTGCCACATGGAGGTAAAATAATGCGTAATTATAAAACGGTGCGTACATGTTGAACATGTTGAGAGATTGCTGAAACATTGTGTAACCCCTTAGATTAAAGTCAGCTGTATATAATCGGTATCCAGGTATGACTGTAAAAATGGTGTTTCGGATATTAAAGTGATTGGCGACAACGAAAGCTTGACTTTCATTGCAAAAATGTGCGGTATGCTTACCAAGTGAATTCAAGACCAGACTGTAAATCCATTCACGTACCAGGGTACTAAAATATAACATCCTTGCATATCGTCCTAATGGAAATGAATATGTACCTTACAAAAACTTTTCTCACCACGTGGGTACCAGAACAGTGTCCTGATAGTGAAAACATACCTGACAAAGCTTGGTCGAGTGTTTGTGTCTTTACATTTTGCTAGTTGTATTTCTTGAAATAAATGAAATTAAATATTTAGTAAATGATTTACCCATTTATGCCTAGCGTCTAGGAAAAAGGCCTTTGCAAACAGCGTAGACCCAGATGAGACGCCGCATGATGCGGCGTCTCATCAGGGTCTGCGCTGTTCGCTTAAAGGAATTTCTGAAAGAAATATTTTAAATATGGAAACAAATGTACAAGTCATCCCAAATTTTGGAAATAAATGGATCGCATTAAGAAGGATGGGAGAGCCCACTAGGCATGAATGGGTTAAGAAAATCGTTTTTACAAAAAAAAAATAACCGCACAAAATGACAGACATGCGTCAGTAAGGTGTAATGTAGCTGGTGTTGACGTTATACGATCCGACGCTTGGCTTGTCATCCGATATTGTTTTTATGACATGCGCTACTAAGCAAGGGGTTCATCGTACTTTCATTCAAATGTGTTTATTAAGATTTGTGTCCACTCAATCAAAACTACAAAAGTGTTGAAGTATAACGTTCGGATATTCATTTTTTACCTATCTGTTGCCTGAAAATTGACATCAAGTGAAGACTTTGAAATGTTTTCTGTATATTGTATTTGCGTCCATAATAGCCAATGACAGCCAATGTTCATCAAAATCATAAGTTTAAATTTGGTGAGAAGCTGTCATCGAATTTTATTAAATTCCATCAGTTCATAGTGCATGATTTCTTCGTCGAAACTACCGCACATTTATAAGTTCCACATTTTGAACACTTTGTTGACCCGAGATCTTCCATTTGCCTTTGTTGTTTAACACCATTTCTTCCCCTTACGCCTATTGATTCCACTGTCCTTTAAAAAGTAACGTTTACACAATTTCTTATCTTTTTCGATCCAGAAGCTAATTACTTTCGAATTCAAAGCGTTCGATCTACTTGTTATATCGCTTGACTTACACAATTTACAGTTTATTCTGGATAGATGGAGTTTACATATACAACTAACAAACTTCGCACACAAATCACGCCATCGATGCGCAATGATTTAAAAAGTGAGAAGTGCGTGGTCGCTGATACCATAAGACTATTAGTGAATGGATAATAATATTGTATAAAGCTTTTCCCAAACGTCCTATTGATCATGCATGGTATTTATTATTATTTTTTTATGCTACGTTCATAAATTCTAAACGCACATAAACAGAAAAATAATGAGGGTCAGGTTATATATATATCTTATAATTCATGACATAACTGAAAATTTATAAAATTATATAAAAATCGTTTATAAAATTAATGCGCAGCCAGTGTTATTTTGACAATGATAATGATTTACTGAATAAAGTAATAGCACGATGTTTAAAATTGACAGAAGCGACATTTTAAATTGTGTTTATGTATTAGGTGTAACATAAAATTGGCCGTGGTCCTTGAAAAGGGGGTTTAAAGCGTGTGCGTAGAGTGTCATCCAAGATTAGCCTATGCAGTACGCACAAACTAATCAGGGACGACACTTTCCGCAGACCTCGAATTTTCGTGAAGTAGAGTCTGCATTGCATTAAACCCCCTTTTCACAGAGCTCCACCCAAATATATTGTTTCACAAATTCATTAAAAACGGCTAGGTTACGACCGTCATGTCTGAATTGTGATACACACAATACCATAAAATACTGAACCCCGGTTATTGACAAACATCTGTATCACAACTGTTGTTACCTCTGTATATGGGCGATAAGTGAATCGTACTTTGGGCTTTGTACGAACTTTATGATAAATTATATATACTTACGCGTGTCTCAGTTCATGTTACAATTTATTGCCCCCATCCCCCCGAGTTATGATGTGTTGATCAGCGTTAATGTGTGTTCCATAGTCAAGTGAATTTTGGTGTGACTTTTGATGTTTCAAGATCGTATCGCAGAAAAGCATTTGTATGCGCCATAAACTTGAAAGGATATATCCAAACTTTCTCACACCTTTTTATTTTTATTTTATTGACGTCGCGTGCGTGATGGTACGATAATTTGTCATTGAACTCTTGACGCTCACTGATCGTGTTAGGACGTAGCTAATTATAATGCTGTGCGTAAATGTTGAAAAAGTTGAAAGGTTACTGAACCTTTGTGTTACCTCTTAGATTAAAATCATATGAAACCAATTTACCATCGAGGTATGAATGTGAGACGGGCGTATCGAATATTGAACTTATTTACAGTAACGACCAAGTGACTTTGATTGCGAAATGTCGGCATGCTTACCACACCGATTCCCGGTGGTGAAGACGAATCAGTCATCGCCAGAAGCTGGACTGAAGCTACCATTCAGATACCAGGGTAGTTAACATACAGCCTGGTATACCGTGCTTAGGAAAATAAAAATGTACCTACCTTAAAACTATTATAATCACTCGGCTACCAGTACAGTGCCCTGATATTAGAAACACACCTGACTACAGCTCTTTCACTAGGATTTATGATGACACAGGGACATAGAGACACAGTTCGAAAGAGTTTCGATTTTGTCCTTAATTTAAGTAGTCCGTTTTCAATATCTAAACTACTCTAGAGTTAAATCAAGCACACACTGGTTATTGGGCAATGAGTTACAGTGATGGTCTTGAATATAAAAAAAACAGTCATAGAGTTATCATTCTTTGGAATTTTAGGCACAGTGGCACCACTGACTTTGAAAGTAACTTACAGGGATGTGACTGAGCTCAAAAGAAATTGGGAAAAACCCTGGCCTGAGCCTATGTGGGTACCAATACAGTACCCGGGTACTGAGAATGGACCTCTCTGAGCCCATGCTAATAATATCACCAAAAGTTCAGTATATGGGCACACAAACCGTTTACTGAAAACGAACTAGCCCAAGCATATCTTTGATAGAAAAGTATATCCTTGGCCTAAGTTATATAAATGTACCAGTTTTAACCAATGCTGAATATATTAGAACCTGAACAGTGAACAGTTGCTTTGTAATAAAAATACACCAGCCTGAGCCTATGTTATCCATGTGTTTACCTGACCAGTACATAGCAGAGAAGCACCTACCTGCCTGAAACGATGCTTTCAGTGCACCAGTTCAGTAACGCTCGATTGGTCATTGTCGGCTTCGGTACTACTTAGATGTTCGCCAGGTACTCGGGTACGGTAAATATACTTAATCGTACCCGGTCGATATTAGACTGTACCCGAGTTATATTCCCGCCCAAAATTTGATGTCGTAAAACGCGCACCCGATTATCTTAAACAAACTTTCTTTAAAAAACACACAGCATCAACATGCTTTTTGAGTATGAGTTTCGATGATATAGAGGCCATTTTACAGAAAAGTGACATAAATGTGAATATAATTAATTTAAAAAAAAGCCGACAACAACCGATTTGGCGTTAAATTTCCCGGGTACGTTTTAGTATATTTACCGTAACCGGGGTACATGTAAGTATTCTTAACAGTACCCGGGTTACATGTAAGTAGTTCCCGAGCCGACAATGACCAATCGAGCTCCAGTAACAGATAAAAACGAATAAGCTTCAGTCTATGCTTACAATTTGGTTACTAGCCCAGTTGCAAGGAAGTGAAAACGAACCGTCATTAACATATTATAACTATGCTTATACCATTGTAATATTAAATGTATTAACTATGTCCATTTTATTCATCAATACCACAAAGAAATTACTTAAAGGTATATGCTTATAGTTGCTAATATTGTCTACTCCATGGGATTTTTTTCCCCAAACTCTGCCTTTTTGCGAAATGTTTTGAACTTTTTTATTTTCTTCGCCATGCCCAAACGCCATCTTGTATAAAATTCGAGACGCTTAGTATACGAAATTTAACTCATATTTTTTGTCAACGAAAATCAACAATAATACAACTTATACTAAAAATCACACTGATTTTAGACATTTTAATCCGGCGTTGTTTTGAGTATTCAAAATACCTTGGGGATAAATTGTCTCGGTCGATAAAACGCAGACATTTGATCGCGTCTACCAAGTTTAAAAAGTCACGTTTGCTTTTTGTTTTTGTTACATTAGTCATAGAAAATTCGGTTACGAATGTACCAGATGATTGATCAAGCTAAGCTTTAGCGTTAAGTTATGATACCAAATTGAGTTTTTGTTTTTTTGTAAACAAGTTAATTGACTCAAATATGAGGCATAATGACGTTAATAAAGTGTATATAAGAGTTTCTTTTTCAAAGGATCAAATCAAAGAAGAAAAAGTTGAATCTCCTAGTAACCAACGAACGGGTAAGTTATACTTTAAATAATTAAAGTTGTTATAATAATAGTAATAATAATAATAATAATAATAATAATAATAATAATAATAATAATAATAATAATAATAATAATCCTCTCATTACATTTATTTTTACTAGTAGTAGCAGAAGTTTTTGTATTAAAAAGTGATATGTTAATAAAATTGTTATTATGTTATTATTCATATTAATCTAATTGCTATAATTATTATTATTGTTATTATGTGTAGTTATGAACGTGTAATAAAGATTGATATCAATATAATAACTATTAAAACAATATAGAGGAAACAGACTGCCATATACAAAGTTGTAAAGTTATCATGTTTTGCACTTCCAATGAACAACAATTCTATATATACCGTATTTTCGTGTTTCGTTTACAATTAATACAACGGAACCCAGGCATTAACTCAATATATGTCGTATTAGGTTTCCAAATAATCCACACCATCACCTCAGTAAGCCGCTAAACATACTATTATCATCAGCACGAGCAGCAACAACAAAAACACAACCCCATTCACCATTTTCATTTATCATCATCAACATTTGTTTTCAAACCTCAGGTTATTTAGTTAATTTGCAAAAAGGAACAGTGGGTATACATTACATAATTATCTTACTTTTTTTCTTCAGTTATCGTGAGATAATTGGAACGTAACGCAACTACATAGGGAAAATGACTGGTCTGTTGCTCTGTGTTTGTGTCGTCTTGATGGCGACCACCTTTCTGCAGACGACAAACGCTCGTCCTCGTGGAAGCAATCAAGGTATTTACATATTCTTGATGTGTTTAAGAAAGATCTTTTTTTATGTTTCACAGTACATTGAACTCAATAAATACATCGAATAAATAAGCCATACTGTCCAATTTTTACAATAGTTTTGCGTTTGTAATGCTTTATATAATTTTCAGGTTTTCAAATCGCCAACAAATGCATATATTTGATATTTAAGAGCATGTTTAATGTTCAGTTTTACTATTTTCTAGCATAACACATATCTACAGCGAAAATTTCCAAATCTGCAACATTTGCTTTCAATTTTGTCAATTTATCAAAACGTGAAAAGGTCCCTTTGAATTTGTATTGTCTCAAGAGGCAAATTAAAAAAAACGCTTGCAAAATACCGGACAATATTCTATTCACTATACCAGAATGAATTCTTTTCTTGTATCGTGTAAACGTTCCTCAAATGTTTTATATTTCTATATTTTAACACCTAACGGATATGTTTTTTAGTTGGCCCATAATGGTCTAACTCTTGGTTTCGGGCAAGGCATTTCCAACTTCAAAACATAATGTACTTCAATAAAACATGAGTTTACATTATATACACGATTACCGTAATTACTCTATGTTTTCGGACATTCTAAGTTTTCGGACACCCCTTTTTTCAGCAAAAATAATTATTTTTCGTGACTCTCAATTTTCGGACACACGAGTTTTCGTCCATAATTAATGTCTTTAAGTTTTATCATTATTACGAATCTCAATTTAAAAAAGTACTAAACCCATTTTCTTTTTCCAGGTGAACGTAAACGATTTTCTTTCATATCGCGGGAAATAAAGGAGTTTCGTGACAACGAACTTCCTGAAAGACTTGACTACAACATTAGTATTGAAGGATTTCCAGAGACAACTCTGGAACTCGTTTTGAACCCAAAGATGAATGTGCCGGAAAGTGTTATAGGAAACGAAAGAAACGGTTTCCATAAATCTCAAAGTCATAGGGTAAGTTCGTTATATTTAAAACAATTCATATAACTTTCTATTACTTTGGCAAAATAAATGGTTTGCTATTTTCTATTTATACCATACATGTTACCGATTGATAACAACATAATGATTCAATTAAGAAGTTGAAGCTTTTTAAGAATATACGTATGAACGAAAGCTATTAAAACATAAAACATATGATTTAAAACATATATTAACCAAAAATATGCAAGCGTTGCAGGAACAAAAATATAAACAATCAAAACAGTTGTGTTTTTTTACTTGTGACACATATATAAACATACTTAATTGTTTTCGTTTTTTCAGAAACAATATATTATTATTGAGCATTGTGGATATATTTTGTTGAAGAAATATGCTATATTGCTTAAAAAAATAATATCCGAACGTCTCAGTATGAACACTTCGAAAAAAGGGTAAATCTGTTATCCCGGTACAATCTCGAGTTTAAGAGGTTTTACTGTGTTTGTTTGCAGACCAAGCAGATCGGAATATACACGGACATGAACGGGCACGGATCTTTCGCATGTGAAGCGAGTAAAGGCAATGATGGGAAATTGAACTGCGACTTCGTAAGTTAAAATTTTGATTAAGTCGACATTAAACTAAAACACATACCTGGATAACTGGCTGTGCGTCAGAAGAGTGTCGTTTTTCGTAAAACAAAATTATGAAGTACATAAACACAATAAAGCTTATACTTTCTTGCTTCCAATATATTGAAGTTCGTAAAAATATAATATTACTATATAAACCAATATAAACGAACATTTGGTGGTTGTAAAGCTTTTTGGAAGTGCGATGCAATATTCATAAATAATAACAGGAACCTTTAGTAAATTTATTTTCCTGATATTATTGTTAGCACATGCTTTTCTTTCTTTTTTTGCTACTGACTTATACATGACGTCATTGCTGTGAATTGCCAATTTCAGAGCGGGCTTGCTAAATTCGATAACGAAGTTTGCTACATAGGTGGCGGAAAAGAAGATGCCGAATGCGGCAACACTACGATGGAAGGAGAATTTGATACCTTCTACCCAGCCGATGGTACAGCATATTAATAAATATTTTATTTTATTTTAAATGAACCTTACGTTTTAAAACTATCGGCCTACGTCGTGGCATACTTTGGCAAAAACATACATGTATTATAGAAAACTTGTATACGAAATAAGTATTACATAAAATCACCAACTAACAACTTAATCATAAATGTAGCAGGAAACTCACAGTCAAAATATATAATTTTTAAACACAATTGTTAGCCTATATACGTTTTGTAAACCACTCAAGTTAGAGATTTTACTTAAGTTGAGAGATCGAAGCGTTCTGGTGCTACGCAACAGGCAGCAGACTTACTGGCCCGTGACCGTCGCTCCATTCTGCCTTCTCCTGGGTTCAAGGTCGTGGAAATTGCATTTGCGTTGGATGCTGCATTCATGACACAGTAAGTTCTTTTGTACCTTTTTAAAAATATTGATTCTCGAAAATTCCCTGCTTGATTAAAATACCATTAAACTGTCTACGTAATTGGACCACTTGCTTCTTACAAGGAGATCCATGGCTTCCAATTCGTGATATTGGTGAAGTTATTTATTTGCAATGATTTGTTTAACATTTTACATATGCAGAACAATAATTCAGCAGATATGTCGTATTTTGTGTACAATATCACCGTGTTAAGTAAAATTAATGCATTCAGCTAGTAAAAGGGTGTTTGTGTGTGCGCGTGTTGGCGTGTGTGTGAGTTTTTTTTTAAATAAATATTTAAATATATTACATTTGCTTTATATAAATTAATTGCTACAAATATTTGTATTGGCTGTCAAAAAAAGAACACATGGAGCTTTAAATCGCACCTTTACATGTATCTCACGTTTATTTTCAAATTTTAGGTTTTACGATCGCCACCCTGGTAAAACGACGGCGGCCGAGGCAGAAGTTGAAGTGTTTATGGCCCTTTTGGCCAACGAGGTATGCTCAGGACTAATTCTGTGTTGAATGGTTTTTATAAAACATAACCTTACAAATGTAAGAATATGAGGCTGAATGTATTTCAGTCGTTAAGCAACGCCCACCGGTTGATTACACTCATACTGTAATACATGTTCAATTTGATTAATGTTTATTGGACAACCTGATGTTTGTGTTTGTCGTGATTACAATAAGAGTGTGAAATATGATTCAGATGAATGTTTTCTATGCATCCGTCAAAGAGGCTTCTGCAGGCGCCCTTGACCTTTACGTTTACCCTGCGGCCGTCGTCTTCCCTACTGTAAGTATTCCTACCTTTTGGAATAAAATCAATTCCGGCACATTATCATTTTCTCGTTAACGGTTTAAAAAAAGTACATTTGTTAATAAACGATCTTTCGTTATAGGACGTAATACAACACGTATTTGGAAACACAAATTACGAAAAGGTGGTTTACACATTGTTGTAAATAAGATTAGTTATCAAATGTAAGTTTTGAAATAGTTTTGCTATATGATTTTATGGCTTCTCTTATATTGATTTATTATTTTAATAAATTCAGTATGGGTCTAATTTCGCCTGGTCCAAAAACCACCAAAACGGCACCACA